>NC_079444.1:31740386-31803585 GCF_903798145.1 Danio aesculapii
ATTATTATTATTATTATTATTATTATTATTATTATAATTATTACCCTTTTGGCATGACCATGGCCTCCCCTCGGATGGTGAGAGAGCCTTCTGTTGCTTGTTGATGTGGTATTATCTCATTTGTAGTTGGTTATGGAGAGTATCTCTAATATTGGCCACCTCCTGTGTATCAGTCCAGCTCGCTGTCACCACCTTCTCATGGTTTCCTGCTCTTTAATCGCATGATAAGAGCCAGTGACGCCTCCTGGACGGGCATCATGCAGAGCGTGTTTATGTGAGTGTGTGTGTATGTATGCATGTGTGTCCCACTGTTGATGTCAGTCTCCCCAGGTGAGAGCCAGACCTCCACCCTGCGCCTCTCTGCCACCCGCTGTCTCAACCCTGATTGCGCCGCATGGCCAGCCGGGCAGCATAGAGAGAGAGAGAGAGGCCCAGGAGAAATGTTGGCGCCCGCCTGTGGCACAGCTTATGGGAATTAATCAGGTTTTCCCGACGGTTCCTCTCTAATGGAGAAAGCAGTGTGTACAGACATGAGCTTCCACTTTCAGACACAGACTCTGCTGACGGAAGATAGATACAGGTGATGGCTGGATGGAAATATAGATATAGGGAATTTATAGATATAGGGGATAGATGGATAGATAGATGGATGAATAGATAGATAAAGGGATGATTGAATACATATAGGAGTATGTGGATGGATGGATATAGGGGAAGAATGGATAGAGAAATACAGGGAATGGTTGGTTATAGGGGATGGCTGGATAGATCGATATGGGGGATGGCCAGATAGATGTAGGTGATGGATGGATGGATATATAGATATAGGGGATTTATAGATATAGGGGATGGATGGATAGATGGATGGATGAATAGACATAGGGTATGGATGAATACAAATGGGGTATATGGATGGATGGATGGATGGATGGATGGATATAGGGGATGAATGGATAGAGATTGGTTATTGGGGATGGCTGGATAGATCGATATGGATAGATATAGGAGATAGATGGATGACTGGATGAAGAAATATAGGGGATGGATGGACAGATAGATATAGGGGATGGATGGGTGGATGGATGGATGACTGGATAGAGAAATATAGGGGATAGGTGGATAAAGGGGATGGATGGTTAGATAGATTTAGGGGATTTATGGATGATTAAAAATAGGGGATGATGGATGGATGAAGAGATAGATAAAAGGGATGAATGGATTGATGGATGAATGAATAGATATAGGGCATGGATGAATAAATGGATGGATGGATGGATAGATATATATAGGGGATTTATGGATGGATAGATATAGGTGATGATGGATGGACGGATGAATTGATAGAAAAAAAGGGATTAATAGATGGTTGAATAGATATAGGGGATAGATGGATAGATGGATGGATAAATAGATAGATAAAAGGGATGGATGAATGGATGAATAGACGGGGGATGGATGAATACATATGAGCTATATAAAAGGATGGATGAATCGCTATAGGGGATGGCTGGATAGAGATGGTTGGTTATTGGGGATGCTGGATAGATCGATATAGGGGATGGATGGATGGATGGATAGATGGATAGATGGGGGATAGATGGATGGACATAGGGGACAGATGGATAGATAGATATAGGGGGTGGATGGATGGATGACTGATAAAAATGTATAGGGGATAGGTGGATAAAGGAGATAGATAGATAGATAGATAGATAGATAGATAGATAGATAGATAGATAGATAGATAGATAGATAGATAGATAGATAGATAGATAGATAGATAGATAGATAGATAGATAGATATGGGATTTATGGATGGATGAATAGATAGATAAAAGGAATGGATGGATGGATGGATGAATAGATATGGGGATAGATGAATAAATAGATGGATGGATGGATGGATGGATGGATGGATGGATGGATGGATGAATACAGGGGATGATGGATAGATAGACAGAGGTGATGGATGGATGAATAGATAGATTAAAGGGATGAATGGATGGATGAATATATATAAGGGATGGATGGATAAATAGATAGATGGAAATAGGGATGGATTGATGAATATGTGTAGTGGATGGGATAAAAACTGAGGGGTGGATGGGGACAGATTGATGAATGAATAAATGGATAGATGTATTGATTTATTTTGGAGTGGTGTGTGTGTGTGAGGGTGAGAGTGAACTTGCGCTGTAGAGTATCCAGAACAGCGACTGATTGCTCGTCCAGTGAGTGTGATCGTGTGCTCTGCCAGAGGAATGTTTGAGAGTGACGCTCTGCTGGAATGTCTGCTCTGTTGTTGTCGCTGTGGTCCAGCGATGACAAAAGGAAGTTGATTTAGGATGAGCTCATCAGGGAAACGTGGCGTGATTATAAGGAGAGATTGTTGTGTCGGAAATGAAAGCTTTGGTTTTAATTAGATTTTTAGCAGACATATTTTGCAAATGAATAAAGGGAAGTTCATCATTTCCTCTCTCTTCACTTGTTACAATTTGCTTCTTTCCAACATAAAGATATTTTGGATGTTCCCAACGTTCTATCCATCTGTCTGTCTATCGATCCGCCTATACATCTGTCTGTCTCTGTTCATCTATCCATCTATATATATATATATATCTATCCATCTGTCTGTCTGTCTGTCTGTCTGTCTCTGTTCATCTGTCTGTCTGTCTGTCTGTCTGTCTGTCTGTCTGTCAGTATCTACACTTTCTTTTAACAGTAGTTATAACAGTAACATTATGAAATATAATTTGTCTAATTTAAGATAAGTCTTCAATGCTGCATGAATCTTCAGAAATCATTGTAATTTGCTGATATTCTGTAATATTTCCCATTATTTCTTGATGCTAATTTGCAGCATATGCTGAGACCGTCCTGCATTACCTGTAATGTCCTCTATCTATTATACGTTCCACCTCTCCGTCTCCTCCATTCACAGACTTAATTATGCTCTTGTTAAGAGGTTTTTCTTTTTCTTCTGCGTCTTATTTGCCCTTATTAAATTTTCACATTTACAGTTGCACACAGTCTCATGTGTTAGCCCTGAGTCTGATCTGCTGTATGTTTTATGTTACATTTATTATGAGCTTGACTTTAGTTCCTCGACAAGTCTTGAATACAGCTTTAGAAATAAAAAGATAATACATTTAAATTCATCTGAAGTATTAGGGAAAAATTACAAACTACAAAATTTTAACAAAATTTTATACATTTTTTGTTTCTCTTCAATTTTGCTGTTTTTAAAAATGTTTATTTAATATTTTTCCCTAACATATAAATTTGGCCTACAAATTTTTATGAAGTTATTTTGTCATGTTAGTACTGATTAATCTAATATGCACAAATACAATATTGTAAACCTTCTTATAGCCTAAAGAAAATATTAATTTAAATGAGAGATTTGTGAGGGGTGTACTCATATATTCTTATATATGTTGAGCACTATATATAGTTTAAAGTGAAACTAAAATGACGAAAACTCAATTAATGCAATGTAATTTATTAATAAACAGATTGAATTACAGTTATTACAATTTAAATGTTAATAGGAAATGCTAAATATAAAAATTAAACCATTTATGAACTATTAATAAAACTACAATAATTACAGTAGTAACGCGCAAAGTGAAGAGCAGGCAGCGGGTGTGAAGATGATTGCACGTTTGGTGCACATGAGGACTGGAGGGGGGGGGGTTGGGTAGTTTTCCGGGAGACAGAACAATACGGGAGATGGGCTGGAGATGGGTCTGAAATACGGAACACTCCTGGGAAAAACGTGAGTGTTGGCAGGTATGCTCTGCTCTTTATAACATTATCATTTGCTTATGTCATGTCAGTCAAAATTAACTGAACTTGTGAATGCTGAATAGTCATTCCATATAAAACTAATAGTCCTCATTTCATTACTTGAGGCATTACATACAAAAATGTTGAACTATGTCTAAATCTGTCAAGCTAATTTTATTAAAAAATTTAAATCTTTTTTTTTCTGAAAATGTCTTCTAAATTGAACAATTTGATGAATAATTTACAGACCTGTGTATGTTGTATGTTCAGTTCCAATATGTACTGCAGTATTGTTTACAGTTGTGCACAGCTCTACCCAAAGGAAGTTTGTGTTTGTTGTAAATAAGGGCGTATTTATTCTTTTACACAGTGCTGTGAATAAATTAGAATTGCAAAGAGCAAATGCAGTAAAAATGTGAAACTCACTAAATGCAGTGATGTCTAACTTTACTGTAGTTTTCAAATGGCTGTGCAAATAGATTATAGTGCTGTCTTGAACATTTTCAGGAAGTGTCACCAAAATCTGACTTATTTTGCATTGGTAAAAATGTACAGAGTAAACTGTCATAATGAAAACATGACAAAACCATTTGACTATCTTGTTCATAAACAATGGTGTCAAGACTTTTCATCATGATGACACTGACACTTTGATTGACATGGATACTTGCTTTTGAGGAATGAGCTATCCATTTTGAGCAAGTGACACGCTTTTGCAGGTTATCATCTAGGTTTTGCAGTTTGTACTAATTGAGAAATGCATTAACTGTTGTGCAAATGTAAATAGTGTTGTGAGAAACGCACCAAAGCCACTGAGAAAAACTGTAAAAAAAATGTTATTTCCAGTCAATGGTGTTTTAGTACCATACTATATACACTGTGAAAAATATTTGTTAACCGTTAATATATAATAATCGTGTCCTTAATAACAGTTTATTTCAGAATCAATAGTTTCTGAAATAACATTTTCCATATTTTGTGATTGACAAATGTTTTCCGTTTATTTACGGTTGTGAATTGCATTTTGGGATGTTGATCTCTGCTATGTTGACTTTTGATGTTGAAAATTCAACTCTACAGTTTAAGAAAGTTATCCATTTATATATTGTATAATAAATAATATATAGAGAAATAAGCCTGTAAAACAACAGAAAACCCACTGCTAGTTAATTACAAGGTTTTTGTAGCGTAATGCACAACACCAACCACGAAAATGTATCACTTTGAACTATAAAAAATGTCAATAAAAGTCACTTTTTGAACTTCTCAAGGTTAAAAGTTGATAGAAGAAAGATCAAGATCCCATAATGCAGTTCAAAAGCATAAATAAATGGGGAAAATACCAATAAAATACTAAATGAATCACAAAATGAGAAAAAGTGCTAATTTACAGATATATTTTTTACAGTGTACATGGAGAGAGGTTTTTGCCATTATATCTAATGCATCTCTAAGCCTAGTTTTAGTTTTCTCTGTGAGATTTGACTCTTTTACATGATTTACAGTAAGTGTAAATCATGCTGTCGGGTTGAACAAATCCACCCTGGGCTTTTCTGATTGCTTCACCGTCTTAATGGGCTGATAGGAATCTGCTGTCTGTCCCATAGGAGCTCACATGTAGAACTTTTAATCATCATATGTTGCCATGGTAACGACATAACACACACACACATACATACACAGCCTGCAGCTCCAGCTCTGTTCAGGAACATGAAAACCTGAAGGGTGGATTCACTGTAATGAACAATAGATATTGAAATCTCCACATACAATCAGCAGCTGAATGCGCGCTTGAACCGTTTCTGTTTATGCTGCTACTGGGTTACCAAAGAAAACCTTCATTGTGAATAATGATAATGGGATTAATGATGATCAGTGGTGCTTGCGAAGACAGGTATGACTAATGCTGTTGCTCATACTTGGGGTTGTAGGGAACAAACCACTAACCGTAAGTATTAAACATTGCTGTAGAACTCAAGAGAAATATGATTCACCTGTCATGATCAGAAAACAGGTGAAACTCCTGTTGACACACAAGCTGTTTCCATTCCTTACTGATGATATATTGCTTCATTTGGTCAAAAAACTGAGACATTTTTGCCTTGCAATTATGAACATTTCAGAAAAATTTCTGAACATTACTAAAAAAACAGGCTATAGTGTATCTACACTGTAAAAAATAAATCCGTAAAATTTACGGTAAAAAAACAGCAGCTGTGGTTGCCAGTACTTTACCGTTAAAAATACTGTACAAACCATAAAAGTAATTTTTAAATTTTACTGTAAACTACCGTATTCTATTAATTTATAGAGGTAATATGTCTGAATTTTGAATGACCAACATCTACACATCTTTTGTTACACAGTTAGACACGTTAACACAGCCATATGCAGCTGGTGATGAGTAAGTTACATAATGAACCAAATGCTCATCACAAACCACTTTTCCCACAAGCAAAAAAGTGTATCAGTGTATAGAAGGTGCTCAGTGTCATTCACACTAAACACCAGTATGGTAACACGCATAAAATTAAAGTCATGAAATAAGCATTGTTTATCAACATTAGATGTAACATAAATCTCTAATGTACATCACTGATGACGGAAACAACTAAAAAGATCCATAATAATGTCAACAAAAAGCATAAAAGGTGATCTGCCATGCAGGGAATTCTGGGAAAATTAATTTACGGTTATTCGCCGTATATATTAAGGAAACATGCTGTTAAACAGGTTACGGATTTGTACTGTAGCATTTTTACAGTTGTTTACCGTTGAAATCACGGCCATTTTTTATAGTGTAGCATGTCAGGCCAGTTGTATTCATTTACTGTAATGAGCTGTTGTTGCACAAGTTGAGCCAAAATTTCACACCTACAACTTTTTAAAGTTTTATTTATTATGGTTTATTTTCCACTTACTTTCCTTCGGCGTATTAGTCTGCTTAATCTCTGTTGATACTGCTCCTTCAACAGACATTTAACTGACTATAAGAAACTTTGCAAGTACATGACAACTTACACTAACCCTAACCCTAACAGTCTATTTATAATATAATGAGAATTAGTTGGCATGTAGATGCAATATAACTTAAATTAAACAAACGGACCTATCAAATTTATCAATATTAGATTAATCGAATAATAATATTATACTTTATTATTATTATTATTATTATTATTAGGGGTGGCTCAGTGATTAGCACTGTCATCTCACAGCAAGAAGGTCGCTGGTTCGGTTGGGCTAGTTGGCATTTCTGTGTGGAAACCGGATCACGCAGAGGAAACCCATGCCAACACAGGGGAGAACAGTCAAACTCCACACAGAAATGCCAGCTGACCCAGCCGGGGCTCAAACTAGAGACCTTCTTGCTGTGAGGCGATCATGCGACCTACTGCGCCATCCCAATATTATAATTTATTATTGTTATTATTTATTTTGATCATTGTGTCCTAGTGTCCTTCCTCCTTTCTTCGGTTATTTATTTTTTAATTATTATTATCTGTTTATATATTGTATTTTTGACTCACTAAAACTTGGAATACTCAAAGTTGGTTTTTATATTTACTTTTACTCAAATAATTGCAATAAACTGATCAAAAGTGGCAGTCATGGAATTCATAATTTTGTAAAGGTTTTGTATTCATAAATATTAATATGGTAATACAGGGTGACACAGTGACTCATTTAGCACTGTCGCCTCAGAGCAAGAAGGTCGCTGGTTCAAGTCCTAGCTCGGCGCTTTGGCGTTTCGGTGTGGAGTTTGCATGTTCTCATCATGTTGTCGGGGGTTTCCTCTGGGTGCTCAGGTTTCCCCAAAAGTCCAAAGACATGCGCTATAGGTGAATTAAATAAACTAAATTGGCCGTAGTGTATGTGTGTGAATGTGAGAGTGGATAGGTGTTTCCCAGTACTGGGTTGCAGCTGGAAGGGCATTTGCTGTGTAAAACATATGAACATATGATAAAACATCTTTTAAGAAAAAAAAAAAAAACACTAATTTCTAAAATCTCATTAACTTCAAACAGCTATAAATCTGATATACCATCACATTATTTATTTTATTTGATTTTTTGTTTGTTTTTAATTTTTTAATTTAATTTAATTTAATTTAATTATTTATTTATTATTATTATTATTATTATTATTATTATTTGTAAATTTTTTTGGTTTTGTTTTATTTGATTTTTTTTTATTTCATTTTATATTAGCATAAGAAAAAACAAACTAATTTCTAAAATTTCAACTCCAAACAGCTCTAAAATCTGCAGTACCATCACATTATTTAATTTAATTTATTTGATTAGATTTTTTGTTTGTTTTTAATTTTTTTATTTTATTTATTTATTTATTTATTTATTTATTATTATTATTATTATTATTATTATTATTATTATTATTTGTAATTTTGTTTTTTGTTTTATTTTATTTTTTTTATTTCATTTTATATTAGCATAAGAAAAAACAAACTAATTTCTAAAATTTCAACTCCAAACAGCTATAAAATCTGCAGTACCATCACATTATTTAATTTAATTTAATTTATTTGATTTGATTTTTTGTTTGTTTTTAATTTTTTTATTTAATTAATTAATTTATTTATTATTATTTGTATTTTTTTTTGTTTTTGTTTTATTTGATTTTTTTTATTTCATTTTATATTAGCATAAGAAAAAACAAACAAATTTCTAAAATTTCAACTCCAAACAGCTCTAAAATCTGCAGTACCATCACATAATTTAATTTAATTTATTTGATTTGATTTTTTGTTTGTTTTTAATTTTTTTATTTAATTTATTTATTTATTTATTATTATTTGTATTTTTTTTTTGTTTTTGTTTTATTTGATTTTTTTTTATTTCATTTTATATTAGCATAAGAAAAAACAAACTAATTTATAAAATTTCAACTCCAAACAGCTCTAAAATCTGCAGTACCATCACATTATTTTGATTTATTTTATTTTATATTTTAATTTTATTAATCGTTTTATTTAATTAATTTATTTATTTGTTTATTTATTTTATTTTAATTTTTAAATTTTAAGCATAAGAAACTTTAAAAACAAACTACTTTCCAAAATCTCCTCAACTCCAAACATACAGTATTCAATACAGTTAATTAAAATTTTAGTCACAGTTCCTACAACATTCCGACATTCCAAAGTGAATGAATGACATCACGACCCATCAAACAAATTCAAACCTTTTCTCTTTTTTCAGTCCTTTCATTAAATCATGCATAGTTTCTCGGTGAATCAGAATCACATCCACACTCTGAAATGCTTCCCGTGGCACAGAGAATGAGTTTTCCCACAGGCGAGCACAAATTATTGAAATAAGAACAACAGGTTATAATGAGGGGTGTGGAGCTCTGCTTTAATGCAGTAAAAGACACTGTGAGTAACGTGTTCACTGTATCTTGTGTTCTGCAAAGGGATTTAGACACCAGCTGTGAAACACCAGCTAATTACCTTGCTGGAGCTGTGGATTAGACCCAGATGAGGAGACAGGCCCGGACAGGCCCGATTCAGACCCACGACACAGTAACCAGAGTCATCCGTCGCTCTCTGGAGATGTGGGACGTGTTTGCTGTTGAGTCAAGGGGATGATACTCGTACTTTAAGGTTTGCATTAGAATTAAATGCGAAAAGCTTGCATTGCATTAGATCATGGTCACAAGCAATTCTGGGACAACATTTATTAATCTACTGTAGGTTTGGGATATTTTCTTGTAATCTCCACAAATTACTTGTTCAAACTACTTATTTAAAATGAGCTAAAACAACACAAGTCTGACGTTTTTCTGGGGGGACAACTTAATTGTTTTATGTTCAACTTACTTAAATTTGTAAAAAACGATAAAGTTAATTTATTCGATTTGTGTTTGGATAACATGAAGAATTGTGTGGAACCCGGCATTTTTTTAATAGAGTACTTCCAGTTTTTTTGTAAGCAAATTGACGACTAATAAAATATTAATATAATGTTTTATTGCATATAAATGCTGTAAATATATATATTTTTAGCAATTGTTTTGCTAATAATTTAAAAAAAATTATTTATTGAAATAATAGTTTTACATATTGTAATAACATACATTTTACTTGAAAATTAAAAGTTTTATTTTAAACCTAGTGCATTAGCTAATGGTATACTTATACATATTGAATATAATATAAAATAAAATAATATAATATAATATAATATAATATAATATAATATAATATAATATAATATAATATAATATAATATAATAAACCTAATTTACTGATTTAAAAATGCAACCTTTTAGTAAACTTTTTTCATATCGTGCCATAAAATAAATAAATAAAGTTTTAATATTAAATAAAATCAAATAAATTAAATAGAAATATTTTGAAAGCAGTGTCATATAAAGTTATAATATAATTATTATTTAGTTTATAACGGCTGCGTGGTATTGGAAAATGCTGATATTGCATTTTGTTTTTCTGCGATTAATATTGCGATATGAATATAATATCACAAGATGACTATATGGAAAGAATTCATAAGGTTACATTAATTGGGATGATTTTTTTACTTGAGTGCATCTGCATGAAACGTACAAAATTATACAAAAAATTAAGCACAGTTATACACAGTTAATTATACATAAGCACAGGTGAAAACAATATAAATGAAAATGAAATAAACAATGCTTTATGGTTTTTGATGGAGTCTAACAGAATTTTGGTAAATAAATACAATAGTTAAATGTACAATAACAGTTTAGTCTCTTAATTGAATAAAAAATGAAACAATCTTTATTAAAGTGGCAAAATTTATAATTTCTTGTGACTAAATGCTTCCAGTTCACTTGAACATGCTTGACATCAATGTTTTTGAACAAAACTCTTTAGTTATAATGAAGTTTATTTATTTATTTTATTTTTAATCTCTTAAAAGAACTATTCAGCTACTTATAAAGACTCCACTTTTATAATTACTGGATGAATTTACATTTTACAATAAATCTCTTCAAACAACTCTACAATTATCTCGAAAGAAAAAATCAACGACTCACTCATAAAGACTTGGCTTGTTTCATTAATGGATGAATCAGTGTTTTTAACAAATCTGTTGAATGAATGATTCAATGACTCGCTCATAAAGACTTCACTTTCATCACTGGATGAATCAGTGGTTTTAATGAATCTCTTGAGCAATCATGACATATTTTTGCATCACTGGTTAAAGTTTAGTTCATTACTGGATAAATGTGTATTTTGAACAAATCTCTTAAAAGAACTATTCAGTTACATATAAAGATTTCACTTTCATTACTTGATGAATCACTTGAATGAATGAATCAAGGACTCTCTCCTGAAAGCTTCACCGGTTTCATCTCTGAATGAATCAATGTTTTTAAACAAATCTCTTTAGTTATGATGAAGTTTTTTTTTTATTTTATTTTTCCAGCACTAGTTAAATCACACTTTATGACTGGATAAATGTACCAACATGGCAAAATGTATAATTTTTTGTGACTAAATGGTTCCAGTTCACTTGAAACTGCTTGCGATATCGATGCAAAAACACTATATTGTGCAGTCCTAATTCATAATTATAACGTTTCCAAAACACATTGAATATAATTAAATTAAACATAATTAAATAAAACTAAATTAAATATAAATACAAAAGAATGAGACTACAGTGATGTTTTATCATTGTTTCATTTTATTTTTTTGATTTAAAAAATAAACGACACTGAACATGTAACTCTTTTGAAGGAAATAGTAAGAAATGTAATGTAAATTAAAAAAAAAAACACCCAAAGTGTTACCCAAATTGTTATACTGATTTGTAATGCAAATTGTATTAAATAAGGCAGATAAGTGCAAGATGGCAGCGTCTTCACTAATGGTCTCAGACAGTGGAACTCTGAGTATATTTTAAGACCAGCAGATCCACCAAGAGCAGAACATTCACCACTAAAAGGTTCTTATGTACGAGTACTTGTTGCGTTCATTTGGAAAGTAGGTGGGTGGATGTAGCACTTCAGATGCTGTGATATGATGATTTCTCATGTCTGTCTGTCTCTGGCACTCCACTCTTTTTTTTTTTCTGAGAACAAAACGTGTCTGTATAAAAGCAGTGCTGGACGGAGAGTGAATGAAGCTCTCCTGAGCCTAATGGAAAGGCCAATAATTGCTCTGTCTGTTAAAAGATACAAAGTGGGAAACATGGGGATAAGAGTGCGCCATTGAAAGTGTGAACGCGAATAAAAGGACTAATCATGAGAGTTTTTTTGCAGCGCTAGTTAAAGGTCAATCTTTATTAGCGGGCTGGTTTTAGCTCATGCAGACCCGGAGCCCGGTTCCTCTCTCTTCAGATTGTAATTTGGTCTTTATGAAAAGCAAGAGATATTATTTGAATCAAAAGCTGTCTGAAAAAAAAGCAGATGTAATAAAGCTGTTGCACAATGGTTAATATTCCTGCGTGGAAGATAATGCCATCGTGCGGTGTGGTAATAGTTAACGTTACTCAGGGAAATTACCCAAATGGCTCTGATGCGGCGTTCAGACTCTTTAGAAGATGGACATTATGAAGGTTATTTTCTCTCACGCACTTAAAAGTATTTTCTGAAAGTTTAGACTCTAAAAAAAGCGAAAACTGCAAACTTTTGGACCTCGTGTCTCCAAAAAAAAAAAGGTTTATGATATTTACTATAGTTGCTCAATTCTGGATAATTCAGACTTTTAAATTAAACTCTTATAAAAAACTTTCATTCAAAATCTTTCATTACTGGATAAAAGATTGTTTTAAACAAATCTTTTAAACAAACTATTCAGGTAATTCTAAAGATTTCAGTGCTTTCGTTACTGGATGCATTGGCATTGCTAGGCCTATTTTAGGGGGGCTGTAGCCCCCCTATATTCTTACTCAACTTCTGCGATTAGCTCACAAACTGTACACTAAATTATCGACTCAGTACCCTTTAAATTTGATATGAAAACAGCGGCCGAATTTGACTCCTCCCCGTCTTTTGTTTTTCATTTGATGAACAAACAACAGCCATGGACAGTGAGAGAACAAGGTGTGTGTTTATCGATAAATTGTTATGATATCTGCTTATTTGCAGTTCCTCGATATAGATAACCTTGTATCACCTGTATCCCAATGTCATGGAGGAGCCGTTGGGTTTTCTCGGCGTTCACCTCATCAGCACAGCTTTTTCCTGCTGTTTCCTCCAGCAAATATGTAACTCATAACGAACATTTCGCTATTTTTATTTCAAAATGAACTACCAATATTAAACATTTTACAGTTTGTGTGGCATTAACTATACCATAGAGTCTTGCACAGAAAGGATGAAACGCAGTGAATGAACCACTTAGAGAATATACTTGTTTTAACTGAGTAACTGACAGAGATGGAAACATCAAGTGTTGTCTAGTATTAAAAAAATACTTCTTATTTATTATTATCATTCAGATCGTGAAATATGTAAATTAGCCTATAAGTTTAAAAATATATAGCTTATAAGGAGCTGAGCCCCCCTAAAATGAAAATCCTAAAATCGCCTCTGACTGGATGAATCAGTGTTTTTGAACAAATCTATTGAGTAACCATAAAGCATTTTTGCAGCACTAGTTAAAGGTCAATCCATTATGGATAATTCAGTGTTTTTCAACAAATCTCTTCACCCTTAATCGGCACCCGGGGTCAGGGTGACCCCGATGAATGTTTCCTTTTTTATTTATATGTTCCCTTCATTTCAAAGGTATGGAACTCTCCAACTTTTTGAAAAAATCTAGGAATTTAATTTGGTTGTTTAAAAAAAAATCACAGTTTAGGTTCCACATTAAAAATAAATGGGGAAACTGAAAAAAAAAGATTTTAGAGGAAAAAAAGACTTGGCTTGTTTTATTAATGAATGAATCAGTTTTTGAACACATCTGTTGAATGAATGAGTCAATGACTCCCTCATAAAGAATTCACTTGTTTCATCACTGAATTAATCTGTGTTTTTGAAGAAATCTGTTGAGCACTCATGAAGTTTTTTTGCAGAACTAGGTAAAGGTAAAAAAAATTCTAAATCCTTTGAATAATTATTGAGGGAATCATCAAGATTTGACAACTAATCGACACTTGTTTGATTACTGCATACATGAAATATTTTTAACAAATTTATGAAATGATTCAATGACTCACTTATAAAGACTTTACTAGTATTGTATACATTATAAAATCTGAAAAACTCTTGAAATGATTAAATGACTCACTGGTAAATACTTTATTTATTTCATTACTGTATAAATGAGCATGTATGAACAAATCTCAATTAAAAATTAAATGATTCACTTTTATAACTGTATGAATATGCATTTTGGAATTAATGTTTTGAATGAACTATATAGACTTGTTTCATCACGGAACAATTTCTTAACAAATGTTTAAATAAATAATTTAGTCACTCATCAAGACTAGGGCTGCAACAACGAATTGATTAAATCTGTTAAAATCGATTACTAAAAGCATTGGGAACAAATTTCATAATCGATTCGTCGTGTCGCACAACGCAGAGATGTTTGTTTATTAAAAAAATTTAATTGAGTGCAGAGCAAAGCGAACACACTCTGCCTCTCTCGTGCACTTATGCCAGCAGAGCGCCTCATAGACAGGACAAAGCAAAAAAAAAAAAAAACAAGCGGAGGTAACGTTAGAGGAAGGATACATGGCGAGGAAGGGAGCAACAGCAGGGTAAATCACTACAGAATCCTACTTTTGTACCGTTTTGAAGTGAAAAACGTAATGTCCCTGGTGCTGGTGTTTACTTATTATTCCAACTGAGCTTTGGCACCTTGGCTGGCGCTGAGCCAAAGAAAGATGTTTCATATTATCACAATTATGCAGTGTTTTTAACCACCCAATGCTTATTTTATGTTTTAGACATGTAAATACACACAAGTACTAGTAAAACAATACATTTAGAGTTTGTAAAACACACAAGAAAGTCTATAGAAGTCTAACAATCCATTCAAATATAATTTGCCGATGTGTATTATTCATATCAGATACACGTAGTGAAAGTGACAATATAGTTCAATCTATTCTTCTCCCAGATGGCCGGCCACTTGTTTGCATGCGTTTTGGGAGTAACTGATGAATTTACGTGTCTGCGTGTTTTGCTTTTATAAATGAGGAAAATGAGCAGACGCCCATCTCACGTCATAGATCATAATCAAGATCATTTATACATCTTTTAAATAACTAAAAGGACTCACGTTTTTGTGAACTGGAATATCAGGTAGCTGATGACATGATGAGCAAGCGTGTGAATATTTTGTATTAAAACAGAAATGCATAATAAAAGGGATACATCTGTCATACAGCTCTTTTGTGGCAGCAGTGTGTCACGTGACAAACATGACACGTCGCCACTGAAACATTAAAGGTGAACGCTCTAAGATAATGATCACCTAACAAAACTCACTCCTGGGGCCAGATAGAATCTTTTAAACTCACCAGTGAAAGGGTTAATAACAGCAGTAAAGCAGAGGGGATATAGTTACTTTGCATTGCAAGACTTTTCACTCGCCTCTTTTTTTGGATCATTAATTTTTCCTTCTGTAGTCATGTATAGCTACACTGCAACAAAGCTTTTCTTACTTGGCCGTTTTGTCTTGTTTCCAGTCCAAATATATAACAAAAAATCTTAAATCAAGACTAGGGAAGAAAAATGGCATGCGAAAATGAAGTGATGCTTAAAACGTCTGTTTGAGATCTGATTAAGATTATTTTTCTTATCCCATTGGCAAATAATTTAGCTTGTTTTAAGCAAGGGCGACGCAGTGGCGCAGTAGGTAGTGCTGTCACCTCACAGCAAGAAGGTCGCTGGTTCGAGCCTCCGCTGGGTCAGTTGCCGTTTTTGTGTGGAGTTTGCATGTTCTCCCTGCGTTCGCATGGGTTTCCCCCAGGTGCTCCGTTTTCCCCCACAGTCCAAAGACATGTGGTTCAGGTGAATTGGGTAGGCTAAATTCTCTGTAGTGTATAAGTGTGAATAAGTGTGTATAGATGTTACCAGAGATGGGTTGCAGCTGGAAGGGCATCCTCTCTGTAAAACATATGCTGGATAAGTTGGTGGTTCATTCCGCTGTGGCGACCCCAGATTAATAAAGGGATTAAGCTGAAAAGAAATGAATGAATGAATGAATGTTTTAAGCAAACAATCACTTGATTTTGAGGTTTTTTTTTTTTTAGAAAACGAAATAATTTCTTATGCTACTTCATGTGTATGTGTCTTGATTTAAGATTTTTTTTAGATATTTGGATTGAAAACAGGACAAAACTACTAAGTTAGTTAGTTTTTTATTGTTGTTGTTGTTGTTGTTGTTATTATTATTATTATTATTATTATTATTATTATTATTATAACAGCTCAGGGATGCTCAAGGACAATATGTTTGTGCATTTTCTAAAGATTTTAGTTCTGTTTTTGAATAAAGGGTTGGAAATGAATGTTTTTCTTTTTTTTATCCAATTCATCGATTAATCGGAAAAAATAATCCACAGATGAATCAATTATTAAAATAATCACTAGTTGCAGCCCTTATCAAGACAATGTTTTGAATTACTGCATGAATCAGCATTTTTAACAAATCACTTAAATGGTTCAGTGAGTTGTTCCATTTAGGTATAAATGAGCATTTTTAATCAATCTCTTTTCAAATTATTCAATGACAAAAATATTTTGACATTTTCCACCTATACAGAAGTAATTATGTCAATTTTAAAGTCCTCATTTGAATTGTCAAATTACTTTCTAAAGAAACAGCCCAATTGTTATCACTTAGGAATTTAAGATTGTTCTTCAAATCATGATCGCAATCAGTCTCGCAGCTCTAACGATTTCACTCAGGAGTACAAGAAATGATCCTGTGGTGTTGTTAGCAGTGTCTCTCCGTTCTGTCTGTTGTGGTGTGTTTTGTCTGATCATATTCCGTCGACTGCTGTCTATCCCTTCACTCTCCAGGAAATTGTGTTGAATCGGTGACGCAGGGCCAACTCTCACAAGCTCATTTTGATTCGATTACGCCTCACCTAATCACATTTAGGCTTTAATGCTTTTCTCAATTTAATCTTGGCTATCAATGATGCTCCTCAATTCCTCACTACTGCTACCAGGTTGTGAAACCATGGGCAACGTGCCTTCAAGATGCCCGGGAGAAGAGTTTAAAGAGCTAAATCAGATTCATTTCACCTATGATGAGGCGAATCTTGTATTTTAGATGATATGTGTGTGTGTGAGATGTGTGATGGTGTTGAATATGAAGTTTTCTGTGCAGTTGTATGTTTTTATATATGGTGTTGCATTGAACTGAAGGCCTTTTTTTTTTGCAAAGTATTGACCTCTATCTCTAATTAAACTCAAAGTTTATGTGATAATTTAGGTTCTATCTATTTCTGTTTAAAATCTGTGTATTTTGTGCCAATTCATGAAGAAGTTCATGTGTAATGAACCTGATTATGGTGCACAAGATGAAATTAAAACCTTGGGTTCATTTCTAAGTAACTTGAATGGATCTTTAAAAATGTAGATATGTAAGAGTAATTTTAGGATCACTTAATTTTGCATAAATAGATTTTATGTGAACTTGCTGTATTAAATAATGATTTTTTTTTTCAATTAAATTCTTAGACTCTTGTAATTTTATTATGAATTTAATTGTTAATTTAATATTTTTAAGGAATTTTAATAGCACATAGAAGTGAATATATATTTCAGAATATCAGTTTTGGGATGTAGTTAGAATTTTTGTCATCATCATTATTACTATTATTATTGTTATTATTAATTATATTATTATTAATTTTGTCCTTATTCTGTAGTCATTTTTATTGCTCTTAAGAGTAAAACCTGTTTGTGTGTATGTGTGGTGTTGGATATGAAGTTTTCTGTGCTGTTTTGTGTATTTAAATATGGTGTTGCATTGAATTGAAGGATTTTCTCTGCACACTATTGACCTCTGTCTCTACATAACAGGTCACAATTTAGGTTCTGTCTATTTTTGTTTAAAATGTGTGTATTTTGTGTGACTTCTTGAAGACGTTCATGTATAATGAACTTGATTATATTGCACAAAATTAAATTAAGACTTTTGGGTTCAGCAAAACGAGGATTTTTATGGATCTTTGAAAATGTAGATATATAAGAGTAATTTTAGGATCATATATATATATATTGAACAAATAGATTTTATGTGAACTTACTGTATTAAATAATGATATTTATTTAAATTAAATTCTTAGATTTGTAATTTTATTATGAATTTAATTCTGTTAAATTAATGTAATATGTAATATTTTTATTCACTTTAATTGCACAGAAGTGAATATATATTTCAGAATATCAGTTTTGAAGTGTAGTTACAATTATTATTATTGTTGTTGTTGTTGATATTATTGTTATTATTATTATTAATAATAATTATATTATTATTAATTTTGTTCTTATTCTGTAGTCATTTTATTGCACTTAACAGTAAAAACTCTGTGTTTGTGTGTGTGTGTGTTATTATTAATTCTAATTTTTTTAAATAATTTATCTAAATTAATTTGATACTAGGGCTGCACAATATTGGAAAAAATGGACATTGCAATATTTTATATTCATATATATATATATATATATATATATATATATATATATATATATATATATATATATATATATAAAATAAATATCAGTTCAAATCCAATCCTGCTTCCAATTTTCAATGTTATTTTCACACTCCATCATAACATCACAACTCGCGAGACAACTTTTAAGAAATCTCGTCGCGATTTAAACTTGCGAGATCTTGTCACACCCCTACAATTATTCTTTGTGAAAGCTTTATACTTTATAACTTCTTGGTTTACATTTGCTTGAAATCTTACACAGTCACAGGTCTTAAAAACACATCCAAATAAAAAATTTTTAGTCTTAGGGTTGAACTTCTTGCAATGACTCAACAAACTACATGCTGTGAACAGCTTAATTATAATCCCAACTCAACATTGCAGATCCTGCCATGTGACCATTGCAGATTTGTACATTGCCATATCGATGCTGAAACGATATATTGTGCAGCCCTATTTGATATGCACATGTTTACATACTTGCACGTGGCATATTTAAAAAGAACTGTAGTATGAATTTTAATATGATGTTCCAATACAGTGGAGGAACTATGAACTCAATTTGTATGCAAAAACCCAGAAGCGAGCTATTATTTTTGCAGTTCCGGTGCCCTCATCCCAAAGTCGATGGGTTTTTTGAATGGGATTTCGGTTAAATTGCTTAAATAAGCTTCGTAGCTACCCCAAACTCAAGATACTTTCATGTTTTATTCTACGACATGAAACACATCAGTTACATCACACGCATTTTAAATCGGTTACGCTTCTTTAAAAAGACGGTTGCTATCAAGTTGCTAAATGGGACTACAGGCTTGTCGGAGACATTATACGTCATCGAGCTGAACTGGTCTGGAGCGCCGCTCGCTTGTGTTGGGCATTTGGATTTGTCTGTTATTTATATATTTTCATACATAGTATTTTGTAGTTTGTAGTATTTTTCTAATTGTGAATTCATATTGTGTGTAGATAATGCCTTTACTTGTGATCATTTATTTTAATTTAACAATATTATGAAGATACTGCTTATCAGTGCAGCCTGTCTCCTTCCTGCTTTCCTGTAATGCAAATGTGTGAAAATATGTATACAAAAATACATACATATTAACTGTCATTTTAACTCGATCAGTTGATTTTTCATCTTTTTTTTCTTCTTCATCTGAACACATTTAACTCTGTCATAACTGCAATATTTACACTCCTCCTTAAAATTTATAGCATATGTGACTGTATGGGCTGCTTTTCGCTGTACTTCGTGACAAAAAAAGAATAGTGAATGTTGTTGTGTGTCCATGATGGAACTTGCAGGCATATACACTTGTCCCTCATGCCTCATTTCTGTCATCTTTTACTAAGGTAAGCGGGCTGTATGCACGCAAGCGATACACATTTAAATATGTGTTATAATAATACAATGTAGGTGTATAATAATACATTTGTTCAAACAGTTTTAAAACTTTTACAACAACCGTTAAGCACAACAAAATGTATTTCCCATGTAAAAAGGCATGTAGGTCTATATACAGATGTGTTTCTGCATATATATCTGTTTATAATATAATATAATATAATAAACAGAGAGAGTAAATCTTTGTCATGGAGCATATTTCTAAAAATAAGCTTGAGAAGTTGTCTGTAGCAGGACGGTGCTAACGTCACAAGCGAGCGCCCCGAAGGCACTGTAGTCCGTTTATAGCCTAATGTTGCGTTTGCATTTAAGTTCCAAAATGGTAAAAGTTGTATTTTTATGTGAGGATTATCTGGTTGGACAAAACGTGTAAGTGTAATGAACGGTGTTTGAACACAGAGCTTATTATTTGCAATCTTAGAAATGCCTATGGGAAAATCCTATGGGGATTTTATCGAGGGAACCAGTTTTATGCTAGCAGCCGATTAGCCTACAAGGTGATGTCATAGTTCCTTTACTCTATAATAACAGATAATATGTCTGAACATTGTCTGAAATATACTTACTTGTGTTTGAGCATCACTAAGACATTAATGATGCCAATTAGACAGTTTTTTAAGGACAGGGCCAAATGACAGAGATCCAGTACTTCAAAAAAGAGGTTGAGAGCTACATTCTCCAAATCACTGCATGATGTTCAGCTGCCTAATTGGCCATAATAATACAGTGAGTGGACTGGTGAGTTTATTTGACTGGGGATGATAGGAGACTCTGCAGACAGAGCCACAGCATGAAGCAGGCGTGCGGCGTTTGCTAATGGAGCAGAACGGAGCTGTGTAAAACAGAAAGATCCCTTATAAACTTTCTGGAGAGACGCTTTTAGCCAAAGCGCCGCAACTTAAATGCGATTACGACTGACGGAAATATGATTTCAGACAGGGGTCTCGCCACTGAAGAGTGTCTCTTTCAGCTGCCGAAAATAAACTGACCCATAATCAGATTTCAGCTGTAATTAACATTATGCAGCGGTCGAAACCACTGAATCCTATTTTGTGCAAATGATTTTTAAAATGCGCCATTTTCATAACAGATGGTTTCTGTTTCTCACTGAAACAGCCTAAATGAACACATTATTAAAAAAAGAGCAAACCGCCCGCTTTTTTTGGCATTTCAGACTGTTTTACTTGCTGTGGGTCTGGGTGTGTAAGAGAATACCTGAAACACATCATGTGCACCAGCCTACAAATATGGGACGGTAACACTGGCAAGTGTGAAAGGCCAAACTAAAGATCAAGATTTGCTAAATCCATCATTTTTCAGGAATTCTTTGATTTCTGCAACGCTGATGTGTAGGAGGTCGTTATCGAAAAATGACCCAAACATGCAGGACTGCTATTCACTCAGTTAAAACATGAATACATGTAATACTAATATATTATTGTGTATTGTTACTTTTATTGGTCATTAACCAGGGATCTTGGCCCAAAATGGTGGTCTCAAGATGACTTGATATTTTAAAATAAGGATGTAAGCTTTTAAATTTATTCTCTCAACAAATACTTTTTTAATTAAAATGGCTAGGAACTCTCTGCAGGCTTAATAACAGGCCTATTACACAGTGCCTGAAAATAGTCCCATGGTCGATAACTAGATAACAGAGCTGAGATTTGTACTCCAGAATAAGAGTATAAATCCTGGTTGCCTTAAATTTTTAAGCTGAATCAAATTAACCTTATGGGTACATTGAACTTATATTATGCTAAACTCGATTAAAACAGCTTGCATAACTTATAATATTAAGTTAGAACATGATTAACTTAGTTTCAATGTTACAATGACCTAAAAACATGCTGTCAGGACTAATTGATCATATAATTTTTTTACAGTGTAGACATATCGACCTAGAAAATTCAACGTTTTATTTTCCGTCAGTCTTATGATGTAACTACAGAAGGGTCAAGCTTTTTTTTTTTTTTTACATTTTTGAACAAGATGCTAATGGTCTAATCCCATTAAATGATTTATGCTAAGCTAAGCTAAAAGTGTTCCTGCCAGACCTGGAGATTGGCTGAATGGATTTAAAAATATTAAATCTTAACTGTTTAGCTGTAGGTGATTTGCAAAATGAGTGTTTTTTTTTTTTTTTTTATGGTGTTTCTTTAAGAACTTACGACTTAAATGATCTTTCAAGAACCCAAATTGGCCTTCACAGCATCACAGTAAAAACTCTACACTCTTAAAAATAAAAGGTCTTAATGGGTTCTTTGTTGGTGTAGATGCTTCTTTGAAGAACCTTTAACATCCATGGAACAATTTTCAACGCACAAAAGGGTTTTTGTAGCCCCAAATGGTTCTTTGGGTGGATGGGGATGAGCGTTAACTATCTTTGAAGGAAAGTCCTGCAGTCATCCAAGACACCACAAACCCCTGAAAAATGCCACAGCCACACAACGCACTATAACATTGCCAGAAAGCTAAAATTTAACATTGGCCTATTTAAACAAATGAAAAATCAATGTCAGAAAGAGCATTCATGCATCTACTGTACCTGTAGCTGCAAAGGTGCACATCAAACAAAGCGCAGAGTCGGACGTGACGCATCCCAAGCAACAACTAACCAGGCTTTAAAAAGGCGGAGCTACATATGGATGTTTTACGTGCCAATTGGATGATGTCATTGTCAATCAGATCACACCGTACCATCACATTTGTACTATAAAATGGTTCTTTACGTGATACTGTATTTTTCACAGTCAATTACATTAGTATCATTTCACAGGATTTAACTGTAAAACAAAATCACCGTGATATGTTGTATTCTGAATTCAATTGTGAAATTAGGGCAGGTAGCATGATTACAGCAAATTACTGTAAAAAGGGCTTTATCGTTAGCTATAGGAATTCAAACTCTTTTTGTTTGATTCAACATAGAAATGCATGAACTTTTATGCTAGTACAGACACTTTTTGGATATTTAAAAATATTTACAGAATGTTATTGTAACTCTCAAAACAATTTGGTTACCAACATCTTCAAAAATAACATGAATGTTATAGTACATTCTAATTTTTGGCCGCATTTCCCCTTTATTTTATCTTATATGGTTAACATGGAAATATGAAATAACTTTTAATGAACATAACTTTGTGCTTAGTCAAAATCTAATAATTAATTATTGAAACCATGACTGTTAAACACAACCAAAATGATTTCAAAGTCAGCATTAATGTCAGAATGACTAGCCAAAGTAAGCCAACTTTAGACGGATTCATTAGTATTGATTCAATAACACATTTGCACTGGTTCAGCTTAGCATTATTTAATCATTTTTTTTTTTCTAAGAGTGTATTTCAGAAACTTGATTTTAAAGAGTTCAGAATCCCTTCAATAAGTCCTCTAAGAAGACTTTGAGTTGATAAACAGAGACTCAAGATAACACTGCTTGTGTTTGTATTAAATGAAAGTCCAAGGACGCGATGTGACATTCCAGAGAGCCATGATTTAAATAATGAGACATTACGTTCAGGAAAATATAATTCTAAAGGGAATCACAGGACCATTTCGGCGACATTGACTTGTAAATGTCATTTTCTTAAACCCGCAGGGAACTTTGCTGATAATAAAAACCAAATTTACTGACAGCTTCTAAAAGCTACTGATTATTTTTGCAAAGCTTGTTTCCATCTCTGCGTCTCCAGCTAAATCCGTCTGAAGGCACAGCAAATTTAGGTTTATACAGATAAGAGGGCAGCAGCGACGGCTAGCTTATTTTTCTCTGTATCGTGGCATCGGTTAATTGAGAAACAAATTTTAACCATATGCAACCAGTTTTTACTTCTTCCTATGAACTGCAGACGGAGCAAAATATTCACAGACAGATACTTTATTGTCAGAAATTTACGTCAATAAGAGGGGAAAACTGCTCAAATTTGGGTTAGCTTGGTTGGAGCGTCTGGGTTTGAAAGCTGTGAAGTGGTTTCATAACAGTGCAAATTATGTGATTTACATAGCTGTTAAAAAGTCCAATGCGGCCAACAGGCACATGTCTGACATATTCTTTTCAGCTTGTCAGCGTGTTTCAGAAGGGAGGCTCCCTTGACTATGTGAAATCCCCTTTATAACTCCAGAGCCTCTTTGACAGATCTGAAGAGCAGCTTTTAGCCTTTTCTCTGATCTTTAGCCTTGCTCAATTACAGTTCTAGGGCTAATTGAACAAAGCATAACAAAACTCAACGGTGTCAAAAGAACTCACGTGGCTCTTGTTTTTGTTCACAGATATAGCGCTGGTCAAGGTTTAGGATCTGAAAGATTTTTTGTGTTTTATTTTATTATATTATCGAAATTATATTATATTATCTAAATACATCACTCAGATCTTTAGGATCATATAAACTAGTAATTCCAAGAGTTCAGTCAAAGCAGGGTGAATCAGCCTTCAGCTACTACAGCCCCTGCCGCTGCAATCAGCGTCCAGAAATGATCAGATGTGCTCCAACATTTGGCACATTCAAATCTAGACTGAAACACGTCTGTTTAACTGTGCCTTTACTAAATGAGCACTGTGCTACGTCTGACAGATCGTACTATTATGTCTTTCTTTTCTTTTTCATTCTTTTATAACCTGTTTTAACACATTTTAATCTGTTTTTATCTATTTTTATATTATTTGTTTTACTTTTTTTTACTTGTCTCTCTTATTTCGGTTTATGTATCTGATTGGGCAGTTAAAAATTTTAAATTGGGCCAAATCACCATACTGGTAGATCTGTCTCTGTGGGAAAGTAGCGTAATTAATAGAAGTTAGATCCGAGATGATGACTCGCCACAGATAACTGTTGTTTAAAGTCCTTGGCGCCTGGCTGAGATCAAGACCTTTTATTACGTTTGGCTAGCAAAAGCGATCTACTCCCGGGAGGGGGTTAAAATCAGGGGCCGTGCGATTTACTTCCAGAAGGAAGTTGAAATTGGGGGGCACATAATTAGAGCTGTAAAGCCTAACTTTTCGATTGTAGGTGAAAAAATCAAATCTGCTAGAGACGTCCAATAAATTAATAGGTACCGAAAAAGTCCACAGGGAGGGGGGGGTGATCACCACAATGGGGAAGTCCCAGAATAATTTGAAAAATATGATACACCGATTTTATATATATATATATATATATATATATATATATATATATATATATATATATATATATATATATATATATAATATATATATATATATATATATATATATATATATATATATATATATAAATATTACATTATAAATGTCTTTTTTTCCATTTTTGAACAATTTAATGTGGCATTAATTAATAAAGGTAAATACATTTTTAATGGTACCTTTGAATGGTATCACAGTTTTCACAATAATATGAAGCAGTTTTCACCAACAGTAATAATTATAATAGTAATAATAATAATAATATATGATGATCGATCATTTGACACAGAATACCGTAGTATTGATGCTGAAAATTCAGCTGTAAAATCACTTGAATAATTTACATTTTAAACAACAATCAGAAGGTAAACCAATATTTTGTATAGTAATACTACTTCAAAATGTTACTATATTTGTGATTTAACGAAACCTTTTTGAGCAGAATTGGCTTCTTTTGAAGACATTAAAAATGTACTTCTCCAGAACATGTACACACTTAATCAGCAGTATGCTGTCCATCTCAGTGTGAGGTCTGCTGCTAAACAATCAAACTTCAGATACTGTGAGCACAGATGAGGCATCAGTGCTGAAGCTGACGCGAGTGCATTTCTGTCCTACTTTCTTGCTTTTCCCTGTAAATAGCAGGCAAATTAAGTCTGGCAGGCTTTTTCGGCCAATTAAAGAGTAGCGTGACTGAGATGAAAGTGTTCTCGTCTTTCAACATTTGCAACACCGTCCATTGCCAAACATAGCAACTTTTTATGAATATGAGACCTTCTGATTATGATTTTGAACTTCTGTGCTTTCAGTGCATGTATGTTAGTGTGTGTTAAAACCATATTTACTGTAAATAGATAGACTAGCACTAGTTTTATCACTAGTTTTTCAATAACCTACTGTATGTGTATACAGTGTATATTGTGCTTTATATAACAATATGTTCTGTATATGTGCATGTGCGTCTATATATTTATTATTCTAAATGCATTTGTTTTAGTTTTTTTTTAGATTGGCGACAGAACAGACCACTTTTGTCCAGTGACTTTGCCTTATCATCCTAATTAGCCTAGTTAAGCCTTTAAATGACACTTTAAGCTTTAACACTTTAATACTGGTCGTACAAAATAACTAGTTAAATATCATGTACTATCTTCATGGCAAAGACAAAAGAAGTTAGTTATTAGAAATTAGTTATTAAACCAATAATTTGATGTATTTATCATTCAAGGATAGCTTAGTGTGTATTTCTAATATTTAAAAATGCTAAAAAAAAAACGCCATCACATACTGAAAAAAACCTGATGGCAAGTCGAATGTGCTCAAGAATAATAATGTCACTAGTTTTAATAACTGCAGTCAACTAGGAAGTATCAAATGACATTTCATGACTGTGGAGTTCAGTAAAACCACTGACACGCTTACATATTTGCTACTGAAAATTCCTGTTTCAATAGGTTCTACGTCAACACACGAAAAACGTAAACAAGGAAGAGAAAATGTTGGCATGCTTTAGTGAATATTGAAGGTCGTGCTGTTCATTTGAACGTCTTCCTCTCAGTCATGCTATGATCAGTTACAGTACAAAATTCCAAAAACTCACAAGTTGGTCAGAATTAGGGCTGCACAATATACCGTTTCAGCATCGAGATCGTAATGTTTGCATCTGCAATGTTAAATTGAAATTACAGTTGACCAGGAGCCACAGTTGAAAACACTCATGAAACTGTAAAGTTACTGAATGTTTGTCATTTGCAAATATGACTTGTGACTGTGTGAACATTTCAAGCCAGGTAAATCATTCAGGCACAAGAAATTATACTGTTTCAACTAAAAAAAATGATTAATTGTTATTATACTTGACATTTGATTGATTATTCAATTTATCAGAATATTGCTAGACTCCCAGAAATTGTTTAATTCACTTGCATTTTTCTTTGCAGTATTTATCAACACTTGTGATTGATTTATTGTATTTTATTCTGATGCACTCCTCTACAAAATGATCACAGTCAGTCTAAAATTAAGATTTTTTTTTTCAAAATAGAGCTATTGCAGTCTGGTGAAAATGTACTCAATATCTCAATATGTTCATTCATTTATTCATTCATTCATTTTCTTTTCGGCTTTGTCCCTTTATTAATCCGGGGTCGCCACAGCGGAATGAACCGCCAACTTATCCAGCTTATGTTTTATGCAGCGGATGCCCTTCCAGCTGCAACCCATCACTCGGAAACATCCATACGCACACTCATTCACACACATTCACTATGGACAGTTTAGCTTACCCAATTCACATACCACATGTCTTTGAAATTGTGGGGGAAACCGGAGCAGCTGGAGGAAACCCACGCGAACACGGAGAGAACATGCAAACCCCACACAGAAACGCCAACTGACTCAGCCGAGGCTCAAACTAGCGACCTTCTTGCTGTGAGGCAAACGTGCTACCTACTGCGCCACTGTGTAGCCCTATCGCAAAATGTATCACAGGGAAAAATGTATCGCAATGTCAGTTTTTTCCAATATCGTGCAGCCCTAGTCGGAATCACTGTTGGGATTTAAGATGTAAAGCTGATAGATATTACTCTAAAATTATGTAACAATTTGCACATAGTTTGTTCAGAAGGGTTTATGTTGCGAGAAACCCTTTAGTGCCCTTTTGCTTCAGTTATTGTACATCTCCACAAATAATGCCGGCTGTATTTTATGTTTAATATTTAAATGTGATTTGTGGCTATCTAGAAGGATATCTTAATTATGTAAGGGTGTCTTAATCCATGTTTTGGTGTGTTAAGATACTGGAATTAAATACTTTTGGTATTTCTGGTCTAATGGCAAATTTTTTCAACTGTTTAATTTAACTCAATTTGTTGTACATTTTGTATCTAACTCTTCGATTTTTAGGAGTGACCAATCTAAAGCTTCTAATTGGCTGCTGCCCTCATCAAACTCTAAAGAAATGTGTGATGGGTTAAAATGGCCATACTTCAAAGCATACAATAGTATAATAAAATAAACATGTACAACTTTATGTACTGCCAGAAATGTACACTTTTTCACATTTGACTTTAATCCTGACAGTAATAAGGGCTTATTTTAATTCTCCAGGGGCATTTTGATCCACCTTATGTTGAATTTTGAATCCATTTTTCTTAATTTTAATGCCATTTTAACACAAGTGTCCATTCATTTTTAACCAAATGAATTTGCATTGCTTTTCTAGTCATTTGTTATTGCAGGATTTTAAGATATACTTTTTCAAATCAATTCTCCTTTATTTGTATAGCACTTTTACAATGTAGATTTTGTCAAAGCAGCTTCACATAAAAGGTCATAGTAAATTGGAACAGTGTAGTTCAGTTTTTAGTGTTTAAGTTCAGTTCAGTTGAGCTCAGTTCAGTGTGGTTTAATAATCACTTCTGAGAGTCCAAACACCGAAGAGCAAATCCAACGATGCGCAGCTCTACAGATCCCAAACCATGCAAGCCAGTGGCGACAGCGGAGAGGGAAAAAAAAACTTCACTAATTAGTGAAGTGAAGAAAAAAACCTTGAGAGAAACCAGACTCAGTTGGGCACTTATATATTTTTTACTAACCGATAGCAATTTCTATCCAACTAGTAAAAATATTCATTATGAAAATGTGAATTATTTTATTTTAGACATTTTTATATCCTCAATGATTGAGAATCACTGGTATAAAATGGACAAACGAATCATTCGCTCTAAAATTCATTCATTTTCTTGAATCCAACTTATGCAGCATATGTTTTACACAGCGGATGCTCTTCCAGCTGCAACTCATCACTGCGAAACATCCATACACACTCATTCACTACGGATAATTTAGCTTACTTATTTCACCTGTATCAGAGCACCTGGAGGAAACCCACACGAACATGGGGAGAACATGCAAACTTCACACAGAAATGCCAACTGACCCTGCCGATGCTCAAACGAGCAACCTTCTTGCTGTGAGGCGATTGTGCTACCCACTGCGCCATCATGATGCCCGACAAACTAATCTAAACATTAAAATGACAAAAGGCCAAAAAATAATGATATTTTTGCCTCTGTGTTTTATTTTAAGTGTGCTAATGCTCGATAAACTTACAACAACAAAAAATATTTATAGTTTGTAAATAAAGACTTTGGGTTATATTTTACAAACCAACAACAACATAACTTTTAGTGTTTTTTTACATTTTTTGTGAACTGTATATTCAGAAATAGTTTGTATGTAATATAGTAGTACTCATGAAAACAATTCATGAAAACAAATGTTTTTATGTCACTATAACCAGTATACATTGACCATCAGGGTGGTCAACGTTTTCAGTAATGTTAGTTTTTGTGATAGACGCTTCAGTGAATCAAATGTATTTATTTGTTTAAATTACATTGAATTTATTAATCAAATATATTTAAGTTTTCAGTGTTTTGTGGGATATTTGTGTATTCTGACCTGCAGTATTTGATTAGCTACTTCTGGGGTTACTGTAGGTCAAACTATGCATATTTGACTTTACTTTTAGGCTATGTGAAGAAACAACAGCTATTTTACGTGAAAACAGTCTTGTGAACAGTTAAGTTGTCTATCATGCTCTAGATCTGCCGATTTCGGATCGTTGAATGAGTTTTTTTCTGGCACAGACTGATTGGTGCGATTATGCATTCGCTTATGCTTTATAGGGGTGGTCAAATGTATATTATATTATTAATTTAATTTTAATTATTAACATTATTATTTAAAATACAAAGCAGAGGAAATTATTTTTCAGTATTAAAGAGCTGACCCCTTATGCATGTTGTTTTGATGTCCTTCAGGGGGGATCAAGCGCTAATTAGGGGGGTCAATCCCCCCAAACTCCCCTATAATTCGCACCCTCACTATAATTTTTTTTATTAAGCTAATCTAAGATTTAACAATGGTTTTAAGTTATACAAAGTTTGACTTAATATTTTTAGTTTCGTTCATATAAATTAAGATTATTGCTGATTTATATTTTTAATAATAACATTTAAGCTGTAACTTTTTTTCAGTGTGTGTTTTTACATGCAGCCAGTTCCTGTAACAAATCCCACAGCGCCACCTAGTGGGCTTCAAAATGGAAACTCACCCCTGCATATGTCGAATCAATGCTGAAGTGTCCCCTCTAGTGGACTAAATCCACACACACTGTTTAGTCGAGGTCATTTTGTTTTTAGACACAGTCCTAATCTTCCTGCTTCCCAAACACTCTGCATTTCTTTAAATATGTAAGAAACAAAATGTTCAGGGTACAGCTACACTAGAATAACATAACCTTATTTCACACTGGGTGCCCAAAAATACATTTCAGGTAAAAATGAAAAGTGGGCTCAGCTGGTGTATTTAATGTGCTGTGTGTTTTATTGCTGCTTGTGGCAGTAGACTCAACACAGAAGTAAAGTGCCAGAAGCAATGAGATAATGGCTGGATGACTTTAAACTAAATCACAAAATCATCACACAGGACAGAATGAATCCCCACATGTGTTTGCTTGAACAAACAGCTTTGTCATTTTGCTGACACTTTTTTAATATATATTGTACTCTATTGTACTATATTGTTGTTGTTTTGTTTTTTTTTGTAAACAGTACAATGTAAAGAAATCATCCAAAATACTCTGCTTCTTTTGTCGTGCTTGTTTTGTGTCTGTGGATTTCAATTACAATACATTTAGAAAATATTCATTGTATTTACAAAACTTCTTTAAGGTAAGTGGTTGCAAACAGTTTACATGGGCTGAATTTAAACAAACCAATTAAGTTGAACATTAATAAATTTAATTTGATTACATTCAGCCCATATATATATATATATTATATATATATATATATATATATATATTATATATTGTTTGCAACCACTAAACTTATATATATATATTTAATAAATAATTCCTTTCAGTGCACATATATGTTAAATATATTTAAATATATTTTAAAGGTAATTTTATCAAAATAATTTTTTTCAGCACCACTTCCATACAACAAACTTCACAGATTTATTGATAATTTTATACATAATTTGCCCGATTCAAGAGTTCACACTTAGCTGATGATTGATTATAAAGCTTGTTTGGCATGCTGTCCCGGGAGGGAGCCCTGAGCTCATAAGATCCTCGAGCCCGGGGCTCCCTCCCATTTGCAAGGCGAGAGGGGAGTTTGAGCTCAGGTAGATCTCGAGAACTCCCCTGCTGTAGTAGCTAATGAACAGATAGTGATTGCTCTCAAGAGATAACTACTTACTAGGAGCATGTCTTTGGTGCCGATTTGGATTAGTCAATTAACTTAAGTTGCATGTTTTTGGACGGTGAGAGGAAACCAGGGAACCCAAGGGAAACCCACGTGAGCACGGGGAGATTGTGTAAACTCCGCATAGAAACGTTGGCTGGCTTGATAAGGACTAGAACCAGTAATGTTCTTGCTGTGAGGCAACAGTGCTAACCACTGGGCCACCGTGCCACCCATCTAGGAAAGGAGGAGGAGTAAGGGTGGAGGGGGTGAGGGCGGGGGGTTGAAGATGGCTGTTATATGGAACTTAGGGTATTTATAGTGGCTTAGGAATCGTCTGATTGGTGAATCATAAATTGAATAATGCTGGACCGGCTACAAGCAATCATAAGCAAGTGATTCTCTTTAAATTAGTTTAGAAATAAACTTCACTTATTTAAAACATTTCATTCTACCCCAAAAATAACTTAATTAATTTTTTTCAGTATAATATGGAGTGATTAAGATTTACAAAAATCTTGTAACACTTAAATGCAACACTTACAGTGTGTACGGAAGGTATTCAGACACCTTAAAATTTTCACTCTTTGCAATATTTACTCTTGGTCCTATTAGATCAAAAGTAAACTAAATTCTACCAAATTCTGAGCAAAGGGTCTGAATACTTAGGACTTAATGATATTTCAGTTTTTCTTTTTTAATAAATCTGCAAAAATGTCATTAATTCTGTGTTTTTCTGTCAATATGCGGTGCTGTGTGTACACTAATGAGAAAATTATTTACTTTAAATGATTTTAGCAATTGGCTGCAATAAAACAAAGAGGGAAAATTTTAAGAGGGTCTGAATACTTTCCATACCCACTGTATATCTGGATCTTTAACTTGAATAAATGTGATGTTTAGTTTTTTTTGTGCTAGAAATGTCTGCTTTAAATAATAAATTAACAGCATATTTTAACAAGCTGTTTTATAAAACTAATAATACAATTTTTGTCAATTTTAATGTAGTCTTTCAACTGGGAAGGTACATTGATAAATCTTAGTTGTTGTTTTTAACCCTAACTTGTAGTGTCTTGTCTGAGATAAGATTGTTTATGTTGGAATCTTGTTTTATATTTTTCCATGGCAACAGCACAGGGGTGATTTGAAGCAAGTTGAAGAAAGCTGGAACTAGATGTTCAGTTGAATGAGAGGGTCGTTTTCTGAGATGAACACACTTCAAGTAATAAAACCGTCTGTCCAGCAAGATGTTTACCTCCTAAAAGGCTTGATGTTTGAGAATGAACGTTTTTTTCTTCGTCCTTGATATATGTGTGGACAAGAGAAAAGGAATAAATAAAATACAACAATGGTAATATTTATAATAACCAAATGCTGAGGGATTTAAATAATTGTATGCATGGTTTAATGTTAAAAGCCATTTTAGAAATTTCAGATTTTATTTATTCATTCATTTGTGTTGTGATTTTTTTAAATTAGTTTTATTTGATTAAATAAATTTATATTTATTTAATTCATTTATATAATTTTTATTGTATTGATTAGTAGTTAATGATTAGATTATTACTATTTTATTATGTTTTTATATTTTATTATTACTATTTTCCTATAATTATTGCTTTATTATTATTTTATTTTTGTATGTTGTTATGATCTTATGACTGTGTGGATTCAACACTTGTTTTCATGAGTAAGAGATATGAGAATGTCTCCATTTCAAGGTCTGTATGGTTGCTGCATAATGTTGTGAAGCCGTAGTTTTCCATTGCTGTTGCTTGTTGTATAATAACACTTGTTGGATTCATCGTTGTCAGATGAAGTCTAAGCATTGAAGCATAGACAACGTTATTCAATAAACTCTGCTCTTTCTTTATCATCATAACTTCATCTCCTGCTTCTACTCCTCTCTGGCTTTCTCAGTCAACTCCTATACTGATAGGAGATGTTAATGTTGAATACTGTTTAGCAAGTTTGGGTATTGGGTGGCTACGCCGGCTTGTTGCCTGGACACCCAGAAAAACAGACATTTTGTGAAAGGATCTCATGTCCAGGGCTAGATCTTGTGTATCTGGCATGTCGAGAGTGTTCTAACACATCCATCCATCCATTTTCTTCATTCTTCTAGACCAAATATATAGCTTGGTGTCAATGTTTTCAGCAGTGACCCACTAGGGGGCCTCAGTAAACTTATGGATGATCTCAATGAAATATACGCAATGTATATAGCAGTAACAAACATCTAAAATGCTGCATCTAGTGACGTCAAATGAGATAAATCAGCAGCTTCTTAAGCAAGAGAACAATGGCCCGACTTTTTAATCTAATGAATGGGGGATGGCAAAATGACAAGCCTGCCATCTCCTAATTATATAGGTCTCTGTTCACAGCCAAGACAAACAAGCAGCTACACAACTCATGCTTTGTGTAATTACAAGCTTGGGTTTGAAGATATATGAAACAAGCCCTGTAAAATGCGTGAACATGTAGAACTAAAAATGTGTCTGTTCTCCATTGTTTTCTTTGCAGACGTGTGAAACGTACACCCGCAGCGCACAGCTGAGGATCAGATGGAGGAAAGGGCTCCTGCTGGCACAGCTGATATGGCCATTATCTGGATGTGGCTGAAGTGTCTGTCTGGGTCACACTTTGAAAAAGGACACAGTAAGAAAAACAACAGAACAAGACAAAACAAAGTTTAGCTCACAACCTCTGTGTGTTTATAATAATATGCAGGATTCAACGCAACTTACATCAGATGTGTTAAAATACTTGTTTAACTAGTGTAATATTCAGTGACAAAAGGCAATGTAGGTTTATTACGTCAAAAAGTGTAAACATGACATCTGTGGCACTTTCAAAATTCTACATTTGCTTAAAAAGTCTTTCATAGATGATTTTAATTTGTGTCTACAATTGAACGAAAGATTGTTGTGATAATTTGTCATGTTTTTCATTTTATCAATTATGATGACTCAAGAGAAGCCTATAGTCACTAGATCTTGACTTCAGTCAGTGTTTGTTCAAACCACTTATTTGTGAGTTGAAACAACACAATTTTTGAGTTTTTTTTGTGATAGCTTAATTATTTTATGTTCAGTCCACTTAAATTCGTAAAACTTAAAAATTAATTGAGCGTAATTTCTTTATGTTGTCCCAACACAGATCGATTGTGTGGAACCCAGTATTTTTTACAGTATACTATATATATAATATAGTCTAAACCTGCGGTCACACTGCACTTTTCATCCCATAATATATATACAGTTGAAGTCCGAATTATTAGACCCCCTTTGAATTTTTTTTCTTTTTTAAATATTTCCCAAATGATATTTCCCAAGGAAATTTTCACAGTATGTTTCACAGTATTTTCCTCTAGAAAAATCTTATTTGTTTTATTTCAGCTATAATAAAATAATTTGTATTTAATATTTTTTCTATAACATATACATTTGAGTGTACTATTTTTTGGGCCGTTTTCATAAGTTATTTTGTTAGATAAGCTCCAGATTTGGCTTCAGTACTGACTAAATACCTCATTACTTCAACTTAAATGGAGTAAGTTCACAGTACTCATATAGATTAGTTTTCTAACTCAAATGGTTTGTTGCAATCGGTTTCTTTAATGGTTTTAGTTGCCTTAACTTATTGGGTTTTACAGTACTCAGTTGATTTGAGGTCTCTTCATTTATCGGGTTTTACTGTGCTCAAATTTCTCCATTTACTCAAATGGATTAAGTTCACAGTACTCATTAGGATTAGTTTTTGAACTTAAATGGATTGTTGCAATCAGTTCCTCAAACGGTTTGATTTACCCTAACTTTTTGGGTTTTACAGTCTTAATTCTGTCTCAAAAGAAATGTTTTCCCAAAAAAGAAAAGTCTGTCATCATTTCCTCACATCTCCATTTATTTAAAACCTGTTTGGGTTTCCATTTTTTCTGTTGAACACAAAAGAACGCATTGAAGAATGTTTTAAAACGGGAGCCATTTACTTATCGTAGTATTTTTTTACTTACTTTGTAAGTCAATGCTTATTGGTATTCAACATTCTTCAATTTTTTCAAGAAATTCAAGAAACTCACAAAGGTTTGGTAACAACTGAGTGTGAGTAAACAGTAGGTAAATTTTTATGTTGGGTGAACTATCCCTTTAACTTGAAAATTCAAATTTACATAATGCAATTCTGAAGAAAAAAAGTCTAAATTGGGAGATATAACACACTATCACACTACACATATTTCAATACAGTTCTGAAATATGACAGTTCACACGTGAAAACTTTACAATTCATTACATTTACTGCTGACATTAAATTGGTGAGAAAGCAGAAGTTGTCTAAGCTGAAAAGAGACCACAGGGAGCAGAATGAGGTGTTAATTAAAACATAAAAGTCAATTTGAGCTGTGGTTTTTTTGTCCCTTTCTCCGTCACAGAATGCTGTGTTAGCATTTATGATGTGTGTTGTGTCTACAGGAGTGCCAGCTGTCGTCCTTTTTCTCTGATTTATTCACTCGCTCTATGTTTCTCATCCCTCATCTCCACATGATCATGTTCAAACAAGGTTACTTCCTTTGTTGTCTGACACCATAAGACATGCAGCACGATCGATCACATTGCTATCTCATGGGGTGTGTACATTTGCGTTTATACTTGACCAAATCAATTATTAATGAGTGACCGTGCTTGATGTTTGACATAAACTGCAAAAAAAAAAAAAAAAAAGAGCAGTTTTCTGTATTTTTATATATTTTTTCTGTTTTTTTATATATTTATGATTTTCAATTGCATTATGGGACTTTGATCCAGTTTGAAAAAGTGGCTTTTATTGACATTTTTAATAGTTTGAAGTGATACATCGTCTGTGTTGGTGTTTTAAATTATGGTACAAAAACCTGCACTGCAAAATAAATGCTTTTCTTATTTAGATTTTTGTCTTGTTTCTAGTACAAATATCTAAATATTCTTAAATCAAGACGCATTTTCTAGACAAGCAAAATATATTGTCTTGTTTAAGCATGTTTTGATCAAAAAGGATCTGCCTATCAGAAAATAGTAATCAGGAAAATAATCTTATGTCAAGAGGAAAAACAAGATTATTTAGCTTGTTTTAATTTTGACATATTATTTCTAAAACAAGTCAAATATTTGCTTGTCTAAAAAATGCTTCTTAGTTTCAGAATGTTTAGATTTTTGACTAGAAACAAGACAAAAAATATAATAAAATAATTTTTAAAAAGCAGTTTTTGCAGGTAATAAGCTGCCAGTAATTATTCTGTTATTTTACAGACTTATTTATGTTTATATTATTCATTCATTCATTTTTTTGGCTTAGTCCCTTTATTAATCTGGGGTCGCCACAGCCACACACTTGTGGGGGAAATTGGAGCACCCAGAGGAAACCCACGCAAACGCGGGGAGAACATGCAAACTCAGAAATGCCAACTGACCCAGCCGAGGCTCGAACCAGTAACCTTCTTGCTGTGAGGCGATTGCACTACCTACTGTGCCACTGCGTTCCTTATTTATATTATTTCATAAATAATACACTACCTGACAAAAATCTTACCGCCTATCCAAGTTTAGGAACAGCAGATAATAACTTGACCTCTAGTTGATCATTTGGTAACAGAAGTGGCTTGTATGAAAGACAGAGGCCTCTAGATTATGCTTATTTTACCAAAATAAAATATGATCATGCCTTGATTTTTTTATTATTCAATTAGAACAGTAAGGTCTGACTTTGCTTAGACAAAAGTCTTGTCACTTAACAGAAATAATGTACAGTATAGAATATAAAGTCATGGTGCAGTGGAAACAGAATGAATATTGTGTATGACTCCTCCCATGAGCTTGGAGGACTGCATCCATACATCTCTGCAATGACTCAAATAACTTATTAATAAAGTGCAGGAATCCCAGAGTTCATCATGATTCTTTGGATTCATCTTCAATGCCTCCTCCCTCATCTTAACCCAGACATGCTCAATAATGTTCATGTATGGTGACTGGGCTGGCCAATCCTGGAGCACCTTGACCTTCTTTGCTTTTAGGAACTTTGATGTGGAGGCTGAAGTATGAGAAGAAGCGCTATCCTGCTGAAGAATTTGCCCTCTCCTGTGCTTTGTAATGTAATGGGCAGCACAAATGTCTTGATACCTCAGGCTGTTGATGTTGCCATCCACTCTGCAGATCTCTCGCATGCCCCATACTGAATTTAACCTCAAACCATGATTTTTCCTTCACCAAGCTTGACTTATTTCTGTGAGAGTCTTGGTCCATGCGGGTTCCAATAGGTTTTCTGCAGTATTTGTGATGATTGAGATGCAGTTCAATAGATGATTCATCAGAAAAATCTACCTTCTGCCACTTTTCCAACTAAAAGTCAAGTTATTATTTGTTGCTCTTACAACTGGGATTGACAACAAGACTTTTGTCAGGTAGTGTATGTTGTTTTAAACTACTAAAATGTCTATTAAAAGTCACAGTTAAGTTGCAGAGTTACATTTTTTAAATACATAGTCGACAGAGCAGAGATAAAGCTTCAATAATGCAATTCACAACTATAAATTAACACCTGTGAATCACAAAATAAGAAAACTGTTAATTAACTGATGTTTTTTGCTGCGTACAAAGTATACACAGCAGGTGGCTTTAACCGCTTTGACGATTGCATTATAAAATGCAGCATCTGCTTCATGGCACATTTTATTTAGGGTTCCCAAATATACTTTTATTTTCTCTATGTTGCCTCCTGTACTGTGCTTTAAATGGTCACATTGCTGTAAAACTCAACATTTACACTCACTTTTTTGTTCAGTACAAATGCATGTGTAGCACATAACTTATTTTTAATCTTCCCTCAGTCCAATGAGGAAGGGAAGGACAATGACAATCACTGTTAAAGTGACTTTGGTTGTCGGAGTTAATGATGAATTTCTCACAGGGAGATTGTTCTGTCTTTGCATATTCGCGGTAATGAGGTAAATGTGTGGCTAACTGTGAGATCTCATTAACTTCTCTTGTGAGATTCTTCATCATTAGCAGGTAACAGTACTGGCGTCTCGGTGGATCATATTTGTCGGGTTTAAGCAACACCACACAAAGCAAGACTATTTAACATGATTCTTATGAAGTTTTGACAGCTCACGACTGTCTTCCGCATGGAAGAATAATTATAATGATTTTAATCAGCGTATTTGCTCCCTTAGGTCAGAAAATACCTTTTTATAGAACATACACTGAAAACATGCACTTAGTTGAACAAACTTAATTAATTTAAGTGTAACATTTTAATTATAATTCAATTTAAGTGTAATTTTGATCCTATACAGTATATATATATATATATATATATATATATATATATATATATATATATATATATATATATATATATATATATTCATTCATTTTCTATTCAGCTTAGTCCCTTTATTAATCTTGGGTCGCCACAGCGAAATGAACCGCCAATTTATCCAGCATATGTTTTACACAGCGGATGCCCTTAAACCTGCTACCCATCGCTGGGAAACATCCATACACACTCATTCACACACATACACTATGGCCAATTTTTAGCTTACCCAATTTACCTGTACCACATGTCTTTGAACACCACATGTCAGAAGATGGGTACACTGTGGTCATAAAGAGATGGATATGATCAATAATAAATATATACTAATAAATATAAGGGCACATGTGTTACAAAAATTGAGCTTTAGTATGCAGAAAAACCCAAAACAGCTTAAAATAAAGTGGGCTTATCCAGTGGTTTAAATAATCATTCAATACAGAAACAAATTTTTGTACACAGATTTTAAGCATGACCATATTGAATTTATTTAATATGCGAAATCTCTGTTTACTGTCACACTGATCAGCGTCAAATCAAATATTTTTTTCTATATCTCTATATCTTTTATATATCTCTAATTGGTGTAATTGAAGAGATTTTAGAGATTAAAGAGAAATTTACTGTCAGTATATACACATTTGGGTCATCCAACGTGATGTGACATTGTAAAAAATATAAATAAATAAATATTATACTTTGTGTACAGCATATAGTATAGCATATAGTAAACTGTGTGTATAGCATATAGGAAACTAAAAATGATTCATTGAATTTAATTATTTTTTAAGCTAACTCAATTCTGCCCATATAAATTGTTTGCAACCACTTACCTTAAATATATGTTAGTAAATTCAATCATTTATTGCAGCCTATTTAAAGGCTTTGACCTTGCTTGAAGAGGACATAATATTCAAAGAACATTCCAAGTCTTTAACATGGCACTGAATTAACTACTGTTCTGCATATCTGTATGAAGTACAGGTGATTTCCAGAGAGCTGAACACACACGTCTGACACTTTCATGTGCTGCTAATAGACATCTGGGTTTAGTGGGTTCACTGAATATTGAGTCGAAATCAGATCAGTGAGGTGGAAAAGCAATATGGCTTCTGCAAATTGATTTGGTTCTCAATTAATCATAAGAGCTAATGGAGCTATAACTCTGCGAGGACACAAGTTTTATAAATGGCAGTCCTTTATATGTACAGTAGTAGCTGGTAAATGCATTTTAATGAAGGTTTCCTACAATAAAGCATTACTGATTAGTCAAAACAGGGGTTTTAAAAAAAAAACATTATTAATGAATATAAGGCACAGGTGTTACACAAATAAAGCTTTAGAAGGCAAACAATTGAAGCAAGTGAAATTAAAGCGAGCATATCCAATGGTTTAAATTGAATTTAACATTGAAGTGATTTTATCCAACTTTTCAGTGCCTTTATCCAACATTTAAGTGATTTTATCTAACATTTAAGTGATTTTATCTAACATTTAAGTGACTTTACACAACATTTAAGTGATTTTATCTATCATTAAGTGATTTATCCAACATTTAGGTGACTTTTTCCAAGGTTCAGGTGACTTTATCCAACATTTAGGTGTCTTTATCTAACATTTAGATTTCTTTATACAATATTTAGGTGACTTAAATCCATCATTTAAGTGACTTTATCCAACATTAGGTGACTTAATCCAACATATAGATGTCTTTATGCAAGATTAGGTGTCTTTATCCAACATTAAGTGACTATCAAATATTTTGGTGACTTTATCAAAAATTTAAGTGACCTTATCCAGTATTTTGGTGACTTTATCTAACGTTTAAGTGACTTTATCTAGCATTCAGGTGGCTTTATTCATGATTTAAGTGACTTTCCATCATTTAAGTTACTTTATTACCATTTAGCTGACTTTATCCAACATTTAAGTGATTCTATCCAACATATAGAATCCAACATGTAGGTGCTTTTATCCAACATGTAGGGCTTTTATCCAACATTTAAGTAATTTTATTCATTATTTAACTCACTTTATCCAACATTTCAGTCAACATTTAAGTAATTTTGTCCCTCATTTACGTGACTTAATCCAACATTTGGATGTCTTTATCCAACATTTAAGTCACTTTATACAACATTTAAGCCATTTTATCCAACTTTTTGTTGACTTAATCCAACATTTAGATGTCTTTATCCAACATTTAGGTGTCTTAATGCAACATTAAGTGATTTTATCCAATATTAAGGCAGCTTTATCCAACGTTTAGGTGTCTTTATTCATCATTTAAGTGACTTTACACAACATTTTGGTCACTTTATCCAAGATTTAAGTGACTTTACACAACATATAGTTCACTTTATCCAAGATTTAAGTGACTTTATCCAACATGTAGGTCACTTTATTAAAGAGTTAAGTGACTTTAATTAACATTAGGTTACTTTATCCAACTTTTCGGTATCTTTATTAAAGAGTTAAGTGACTTTAATTAACATTTAGGTTACTTTATTCAGCATTTAAGTTATTCTATCCAGCATGTAAGTCCTTTTATCCAGCATGTAGGTGCCTTTATCCAACATTTCAGTCACTTTATTCAATGTTTATGTGATTTTACCCAACATTGAGGTGACTTTAATCATCATTTAAGTGACTTTGTCCAACATTTAAATGACTTTACCCATCATTTAAGTGACTTTATCAAACACAAAGGTTACTTTATCCAACATTAAAGTAGCATTATCTAACATTTAGATGATTTTATCCATCATTTAAGTTACTTTTATCCAACCCTTAGAAGACTTTATCCAACTTTTTAATGTGACTTTATCCTGCATGTAGGGGACTTTATCTAACTTTAAAGTGACTTTATCCACCATTTAAGTGGATTTATCCACCATTTAAGCGACTTTATCCATCATTTAAGTGCATTTGTCCAACATTTAAGTGACCTTATCCATCATTTAAGTTACTTAATTCAACATTTAGCTGACTTTATCCAACATTTAAGTCACTTTATCCAACATTTCAGTCACTTTATCCAACATTTCAGTCACTTTATCCAACATTTAAGTCACTTTATCCAACATTTCAGTCACTTTATCCAACATTTAAGTCACTTTATCCAACATTTGTCACTTTATCCAACATTTCAGTCACTTTATCCAACATTTCAGTCACTTTATCCAACATTTAAGTCACTTTATCCAACATTTGTCACTTTATCCAACATTTCAGTCACTTTATCCAACATTTAAGTGACTTTATCGAACATTTAAGTGAATTTTAATCAACATTTAAGTGACATTATCCAACATTTAAATGACTTCAACCATCTTTTAAGTGACTTTATCAAACACATAGGTGACTTTATCCAGTGGCATTATCCAAAATTTTGGTAATTTATCCATCATATCGGTGACTTTATCCTACATTTAACCTACGTAAATTAACAGCAAAATTTTTTTTGAGTTAACTATCCTTATATCAACTAGACTAGACCACCAGTGGAGTAGCATTTCACAAGTTGCAAAAGTGTTTTACAGAACTTTCTCCAAGCTCATGCTCCATTGAGAAGCTAAATGATCTGTTTACCCAAAACCCTTCATGCAGAAATTTAAACGAACCCCGTTGATCAAACAGAGTGAGATTAGAGGATTGTCTAGACTGCTCAAATTGTACTCTCTAACATTCGATTGAGAGATTTCAGCCTAAATGCTAGTTCTGGTTCAAATATTATTATTGTTTTTTTAGGATAAATCTCAACAATAATTGATGCAATAATGTTATTCTAAGCTTTTCAAACCGTCTTTAATGACTAAACTATATCACAACATAAACACCTAATAAAAAGACAGTGTTTAAGTCTGGATATGTCAAGTTAAGAGGCTCTTTCCATGATTTCTGCATGGCTGCTTACGGCTGCATCACTCAAGACTAAGAAGAAGAGATGGGCTCCCCCAATTTGCATTTCTCATCAGGGTCAGAAGCGCTTTAACATGCAGTGAATCTCTGATGTTGCTTTTGCTTTATAATAAAATGCATGAAACAGCAGTGAAGATATTGAATACTAAAACATCATTACAGTCACATTAGCCAGTGCCACCAGAGAGGCTCTGCTGATGAGAAATAACACTGCAGGATGGAAATTATAATAATGGATCAAGAAGAGGTGCTGACAGTGTACCCTCTCCTCTGTCCCATCCTGAAGGTCGTTGCTGCCCTCAGACTCGTTTTGATATGCAACATCAGTTTTTATGTGCAGTTTACAAAATGTGACTGTGTACATGTGATTGATGTGTACGCTAGCTTTAAAACCCAGCAGTTTGCATAAACAGTTTTCATTTATCAGGTGCCTACACTGTAAAAAAACCCAGATATGATCAATTAGTCATGACAGCATATGTTTTTAGTCCATTGTAACTTATTAAACTAAGTTAATTATGTTATAACTTAATTTTATAGGTTATGCAAGCTGTTTTGAGTCAGTTTAGCATAATATAAGTTCAATTGACTCTTAAGGTTAATTTGATTCAGCTTAAAAATTTAAGGCAACCAGGATTTGTTTACAGTGTAGGATTTCTTATGATGACCTAAAAATATTTCAAATACTTTATTAAGGATGGTTTATGTATCATAAAGGTGAAAGAAAAGTGTCGAATTTTTATTTTTGAACACCAATGCTATCTATTACACATAGAAATAGTATTTTTGCATTAACTTTGACAGCATAAGACCTTTATTATTCATTGTCATCATATCCATTTTAAATGCTTTACATTCATCAATCAATTTTAAATACATTTTGTGATACAACATGTTAATTAATATTGCTTTTTCATTAACTGTCTCATTGTTGTCTTCAAATACAGTAGCAGTACTTGATTACTTTGATTACAGTAGAATACCACAAATGCCAGTAAGTTACAGTAAAAGTTTTAAAATTACCCCAATGCAGTGCTATTATAGTAGTGAACTGTAAAGAATGTGGTATTTTACTGTTTTTCTAACTGTAAAATTGTAGAAAAGTCTTAACAGTTTGGCCCAGAGATATTTATTTTCCACATGCAAATCTTCACGCACTTTTTCAACCTCTCTCAGTCGAATATCCGTTCATTTCAGAGCCCCTTCTATCTCCATCATATTTTGTTTGATGTCGGTGTTCTGACGATCTGTGCTACCTCCTCAGAATGTGCTACCGGTAGCTTAATCTGTCATATTTCATCTACCAAAACAGTCTATCAAAATTAACTACCACATTAAATAAGGATGTAAAAACAGGGGTAGTACATTGTCAGCTTCAAATATCAATCGAAATTAACTTCTACTCTATTGAACAAATGTCTATCAGAGTAAACTACTGCCTAAATTTTTTTTTTAATTTCATTAGTTTTATATTTAATTTGTTTATTAGAGTGGTAGTTCATTCCGATTGACATTTGAAGCTGACAAAATGTGCTACCCCTGTTTTTACACCCTTCTTTAAGGAGGTAGTTCATTCTGATAGACATTTGAAGCTGACAAGATGTGCTAAACCTGTTTTTTTAGATGAAACATGACAGATTGAGCTACCCGTAGCACATTCTGAGGAGGTAGCACAGATCGTCTGAACACAGGCCTGCTCCACTTGCATATTAACCAGTGTGGCCTGTAAGGCATCCAGACGAACAGTTAAAGTGGTCATTTTGTCCTCAATCAACTTTTTCAGATCATCTCTCTGAGAACTGATCGCAACAAGAATCGAATTTACATTCCCTTGTGAGAAAGAGTCACCTGGATTTGTGTCCTCCTGAACAGCTGCCACTTTTGACGGTTTTTTTAGACGCCATTTTCAGTGGACGAAAGAATCCACGAAGTAACAAGATTTTCACTTAAATTTCACAGCGAGCTCAGAACACCGGACATTAAATACCTTACAAAGAAGCAACTATCGATTATGAAGTGGATTAACAGTACTTTATGTGTAAAAACATTCTAAATATAGCGTGACAAGAGAAGAGCCACTCCGGTCTTGTTGATTCTTATTTTGGTGGCAGAGTCCACACACTAGTCCTGTCATGTCTTGTACTGCATGTTGTGCTCGGCTCGAGTTTTCTTGGGTCGAGCACTCATTTTCTGTCATTGTGTGTCTGTTGTATGAGCGTCGTCTTGGCCGTGCTTGATGCAGGTGCGCGAGGTCTGGGTGTGCTTAGGACGCGCACTCTTGTCCTGGTCATTGTGTTTGTTCTGTCTGCGTCGTGCTGTTTCATTCTTAGCGTCTCAGTTTAGTTGGTTTCGGTTAGCGCCGGGATGAAACATGCACGTTGCTTGTGTGAGTGCACGATAAGTTTTTATTTATCACATACTCGTGTCTTGCGTTAAGTCTTCTGTTGCTGTGTTTTAGCATGTGGTTCATGTTTACATGCGCCACATGCATTAGTGTTTCATGTGAACACACGGTTAGTCCTACCCTCCTTGTTAACCCATTATTAGTTTATTATGTTCACCTGTTCTGTCCTGTTCTGTCATCTTGTAATCATTTTTGCTTACATTCTCCTCTTGTATAATGTCCTGTGCCAGTTCGTTGTCAATACTCCCCTGTGTTCCTGCTCCAGTCCTGTCTTGCCAGCCCAGCCCAGCCCAGTTTTGTGTTTAGTTATGTTTTTCCCCATCGGGGTAGTTTTTGTTGCCTTTTGTTTTGTTTTTAGTAAATAAAAACCATCTTATGTTGCATTTCAGTTCTCGCTCCCTCATCCTTCCTGAGAGACCGTGACACTATATCTATTTTAAATGGTTTACAAAAGTAATTTTTATTCATCAATCTATTTTAAATACATGTTGAGATACACATTGATTAATATGTTTTTCATTAACTGTCTAATTTTTGTCTACAAATACAGTAGCAGTACTGTATAATACCACAAATGACGAATATACAGTAAGTTACAGTAAAAGTTTTAAAATTACCCCCAATGCTGTGCTATTGTAGTAGTGAACTGTAAAGAATGTATGTGGTATTTTATTACTGGGTGTTTTTTGTATGGAGCTAATAATATGCCAAAAGAAACTGAATTTGAATTCTGTTAATATGAATTATTAATAATTGTAATTTAATAAAACTCAATATTATATGCCAGATATTGGGTTTGTAAAAATACAGTGTCAAGTTTTCAAGATGAAGAGATTCAGAGCATCAAATTCAAAATACTAAAATTCAAAACCAGAAATTCAGATTGTGAAATTCAGATTGCGCAGAAAGTAGATTAGGGGTCATCAACAGGGAAGAGTAGATGATCACAGAAAAGTCAAACTAAACATTTTGGCCAATCACAGAGCTGCGTGAGTTTGCTGGCGTTTGTTTGGCTCAGGAGGACACAATTCTTCTGCAAATTGACTATTACAGGTATTTCCAGCTATTTTCAGTAGTTTGTGTAATAAACTTACATGCTTCAGTGAACCAAATTCATATATTTAATTCAATTAATTCTCATTGGTTAATGAAACTTACTTAAGCTTTCGGTGTCATGAGGGATAAAGAGCTGGTTATTTCAACAGACACAAGGTTCTTACACCTTTTCCAAAGTCAGGGAAAGGACTTCAAACTGTTGGAGCATTTTACAACTGTGGTAAATGACATAATTGCATGCAAACACTTCTTCATCAAATTATGTAAGATGCTATTTGTTACAATATTCTATAGTACAACGTAGCGTATAGTATAGTATAGTATAGTATAGTATAGTATAGTATAGTATAGTATAGGGAAAAATTGTCTTAAATTTCAGATGTTCAATATTCAAGTTAAGAAATTCAAATTCAAAAATTTTTTATGGCATATAATATTCAGTTTTATTAAATTACAATTGTTAATAATTCAAATAAACACAATTCAAATTCAGATTGTTTTGGCATATTATTAGCTCCATAATTTTGCAGTAAATAACTGTAAAACTGCAGCAAAGTCTAACAGTGTGCTTCATCTATTATCCACTCAAGACATAAACATGTATTTGCAATTCTTTACCACGACTGCAGGAGAGACGGGGTTTTTGTTTCATTTCGGTTCCACAGAGAACAAAAAATGACAATAAATGACTTTGACTTTGACGAGGCACTTTGAAGAGCGCGCGGCGGCCAGGCGGAGTCTCGAGTCGTCTTGGGAAAAGCAGCCGGTCGTCAGTCCAGCCCCTGGGCGGAGGATCTGGAGATTGATGCCCCCTTTTTGCGCTCTCCGCTCAGTTGTAACACACTCGGTATAGTCCCGGGCAGAGGTGTGCATGTGCTCTGCCAGTGAGTGGACTCTGGACGGCAGAGTTGAAGACTTCAGAGAGCTGATAGAAGCAAACGGACAGTTCGCGCTGCATTTTATCGTCTTTTTCTGGGCTTTGTTATTTGGAAGCAAGTGAAGTCGGATACAGTGAACGACACAGACATGTAAGATCTCTATCGCGTGCTTAAATCAGTTTCTGACTCACTTTTGGACTCTGCTTTCCGTTTGACAGTTCGCCATACGTGTTTTCATTTGTTTACGTTTTATATGGCTATGGATAGATGGCGTTTAATGTGTACGTTAACTTTTCTTTTACGAGGGCTAAGATTTAAGGTTAAAATTCATACTATTTCATGTGGGAAAGTTTCTATCTTGTGTAGTTTATATTTAATCTTTAATAGCAAAATGCTGTTTTACAATTTGTTAAATAGAAAGTCAGATTATACAGTATGTCAGCATCGTAGAATAAAATGTTTACATTATTCCAAATGTTACCATTTAATATGTGAAAATTACTGACAGGTAATATTTAAAATTCCAGAATTGTGTATTTCCAGTCATTACTATTTTGTTGAATGTATGTCGATATTGGTTTAATAACATTTTGTACTCTAATGCATGCAGTGTTATACATTTTTTCATTGGTGTTTTTTGAGGAAAGGCATCTTTCTAAAATTATTTTTGACATCAGAATCACAGATCATTTCCTGACCCTTAGTAAAATAATGTTTTTAATATAGTAAAATAATAGTAACTATGCTTTATTTGGCAGATTGATTACCATATGTATGGCCACAGTTATTACAGGGTAAACTATGAGTAGTGAAGCAAAACAATGGTTATTTCGTGGATACTGTACTTTTAACTACAGTGGCCATATGTTTTTTGGATTAATTAGAATGGAATGGGCATTTGTGATTGGTCTATTGGTATATTTTACCCCAAAATTAAATATTTTTACTGTGAATTTACTCCCTCTCGGGCAATTCAAGATGTAGGAGAAATGTGTCTCTTCGTAAAGCATTAAAGAAGATTTTTAGCTGAAACTGTGATCTTTGGTGATTTGTATTGCAAGTTAATGCTTACTGACACTTTGAGTGTCAAAATAAAATCACACAACCGAAACAAAATAATTAATCTGCTTTTACCTCTGCTGTTTAAAAATTGGAAAAAGAAGTCCTTCTGAATGATCTTAAGTTTTGATATTTTAAACCCATTTTAAAACAAACGCGAGTATAATGATAAAATGAGCAAAATGCTGTTTTACAATTAGTTAGATAGAAAGTCACATTAAGCTACAGTATGTCAACAGCCTGAGATATTAGAATAAAATGTTTACATTATTATAAATGTTATCATTTAATATGTGAAAATTACTGACAGGCGTAAATCCCAGAATTGTGTATTTCCAGTCATGAGTTTTTTTATATATATATATGTTGATATTGGTTTAATAATTTTGTACTCTAATGCATGTGTTTTACATATGTTCAGTGGTGTTTTTTTATGTAAAACGTATCTTTCTAAAATGATTTTGACATCCTTACTAAAATGAACTGTTTTTATTATAGTAAAATGATAGTAACTATGTTTTTGGCAGAGTGATTACCATTTGTATAACCACAGTTATTACAGGTTAAGCTCTGAGTATGTGAAGCAAATCCATGGTTAATTTGATGTTACTGTGCTTTTAACTACAGTTTAATTTCTAGTTAAACCATGGGTAATTTAACAAGTGAGAACCGTACACATTTTTTTTTCATCCAGCATGATCTGTAGTTTCTCCAGATAGAAATTTGCATGAGAAAGTGAACACATTTCAGGAACATTTTAGAGCTTGTCACCTCAGATTTATGGCTGAAAACAGATGTCCCAGTGTTTTACTGAGGCTTCTACACTTCTTGTTATTTCCTCAGGTGTAACCAAGCAGGAAGACGTCGGGAGGATCTGGGCCGGTGGGCTTAAGAGCTCTGCCTGTGCACTCAACCAGAAATCGGTGTCTTTTGCATCTAAACGAAAGCCTTAGAGTTTGTACCGAGCAGGATGGCATCCAGTCTTACATGTGCTGGTGTGGTTTGGGCCCTGTTGTCGTTTCTTTGTGCTGCCACATCTTGTGTTGGATTCTTCATGCCATACTGGCTACTTGGGTCGCAGATGGGTAAGCCGGTGTCATTTGGGACTTTTCGGCGCTGTTCGTACCCCGTAAGGGATGAGGCCCGTGGTGGGACTGTTATGTTGGAGCAGTGTGGACGCTACGCCTCCTTTCAGGGCATCCCAAGTCTGGAGTGGAGGATCTGCACGGTGGTGACGGGTACTGGATGTGGACTGCTGCTCCTGGTGGCTCTCACGGCAATAATGGGATGCTGTGTTACGGATCTAATCTCTCGCACCATAGGACGAGTGGCAGGAGGGATACAGTTTGTTGGAGGTGAGTCAAATTACAATGAGATTTAATGGATATGTGTTACTGTAGGTCCTGTGCTGTACCTGGTTGTTTTATTTATTTTTGAGGACAGGACATTCCTTTTTCCAATGCCCCTTCTTAAAACAGTAATGACACACAGAATCAGGAATGGATTTTGACATTTTTTCTGGTTTAAACTCAGGTTTTCAGTTGGACAATATGATTTAGGGGTGTGATTCTTGCTTCAAGTGTGAGAGGTGCTGGGTTCAGATCCCGGACGAGCCCCCATATGTTGCAACCAGCTCAAAATTGCAACATAAGAGACACGGCAGACTGGGTAAATTGTAAAGAGAAATGATTTATTAACAAATTACATAGTTAACAAAGGATATCTAAAGTCAGTATAAGTGGAAGAGAGTGGTAAATAGCATATTAATGACAGTGAACCGAGCTCTTGAACCAAACTAAAACAAAATAATAAAAACAACAGGCAGGAAGGTCCGGCTAATTGAGCTCCCTTGCACAGGATATGTTGGACTCTTTATAGAAGACAGATAATGGGTCTCAGGTGAAATGACCCACTCACAAATTACCAACCAGGCTCTGCAAATCATAAAATCAAACAAACAAAACAACCAAGTGAAGCACGGGACCTAACAATAAGTAACTGGAGTATTGGTGGAATGAATGGATTGATGGGAAATACCAAAATTTCATGGATTAGTTAGAAAGGAATAGGCATCTGTGATTGGTCTATTGGTATATTTGACACAAAAATAAAATAATTCTGCTGTTAATTCACTCGCTCTCTGGTCATCTGAGATGTAGGTAATATTTTTCTCTTCAGTAGAGCAATAAAGAAGGTTTTAAGCTAAAATGGTGATGGTTTGAGGAACTGATTGGGATGAATGGATTGATTGGTGAAAACAAATGTTTTACAGAGCCATAGACCTTTAACTATAAATAAAATATAATTATGGAAACTGTGTTCGTCATAACTGAAAGCTACGCCGTGTTTGCTGGCCTCACGCATCACGCACCGGTCAGTCAGTCAGCACGTCACCTTAAAGGGTTAAATAAATAACACACAGCATTACTACGATTACAGAAAAGTGTGCGCTGTTATAACTCACTTACCTTTCAAATACGTTTTGGTGCGATTCTAACCCGCTATTTAAAAAAACGACTGAATGTTTTGAATGAGAAGCTTAATGTAGCCATGGCGTTATGAATTTTAATGTGGCGCCCCGCCATAGAAGAATGAATGTAGCGGAAACCATGGTATATTTTACCCCAAAAATAAAATAATTCTGCTGTTAATATGGATACATATTTTTTACATAACATTGATAACATTTTGTACTATAATGCATGCAATACTTCTGTTTGTTGGTGTTTTTTTGGAAAGCGTATTTTTCTAAAATGATTTTAAACTTTGCTTTTATTATAGTAAAATGATAGTGACTTGGGCTGGGGGATATGGCAAAAATACAATCTCGATATTTAATTCTACATTGAACGATAACGATATATGTACATTTAAAATAAATAACTAATAAAAAATATAAAACAATACAATGTTATATTTGGTGAAATAACCCTAAATTAGCCAACCCACTTTCTTTTAAAGGGATAGTTCACCCCAAAAAAGAATATTTACACACTATTTACGTATTCCTGAAGTGGTTGTAACCATTGACAATAAGGAAAAAACAATAATGTGGAAGTCAATGGTGACTAGTTTCCAACTTTCCTCAAAATAACTTCTATTGTGTTCAGCGGAGGAAAGAATCTTGAACAGGTTTGCAATAAATTAAGGGTGAGTGAATTATTTGTATTTTTGTTTAAACTATCCATTTAAGTTTCTATTTCCATTGGTTGGCTGCTAGAATTTAGTGCATTTATTAGTTGGAAACTTAGACGTGTTGAACGAAAGATGAATGAATGTTTTCAAATGGCTACTCAGATGAAACGTCACAGCTTTGTGAACACATGCATCTTCCTCAGACGTTAGTTCTTATAGTGTCTCCTGATCTGGAACACATGACGACAACTGGATCCTCTTAGTGAAATTGGGTTTGCTTGTTTTGACAATGTGTTGTTACGATTCGTGTCATCCTGTGAAGAGAGGAGCCTGTGACCTCTCGCTGATTTGGGCATAGACATCAAACTTGCATCCTGGTGAAAATCGGTTTGAGTTTGTTTGGTCACCAAACAAATAGCGAAAAGCAAACAAGAGTTGCCTTTCATGTCTTTAGTTCTTGTTAGATGGGATTTTTTTTTTTTTTTTTCAAGTGACAATTGAGTTACAATTGTTAACATAGGAGGGCGACATGGTGGCTCGGTGGTTAGCACTGTCGCTTCACAGCAAGAAGGTTGCTGGTTCGAGTCCAGGCTGGGTCAGTTGGCATTCATATGTGGAGTTTGCATGTTCTCCCTGTGTTCGCGTGGGTTTCCTCCGGGTGCTCTAGTTTCCCCCACAGTCCAAACACATGTGCTATAGGTGAATTAAATAAACTAAATTGGCAGGTGTATGTGTGTGAATGAGAGTCTATGGGTGTTTCCCAGTACTGGGTTGTGCCTGGAATGGCAAACTTTGTGGAAAACATATGCTGGATAAGTTGGCGGTTCATTCCACTGTGGCGACCCCTGATAAAGGGAATAAGCCGAAGGAAAATGAATGAATGAATGTTAACATAGGACATCACCAATTTTATAATCAATCAGAGAAGAATGTGAAAAATGATTCCCTCATCCTCATGTCATTCCAAAATCTCGATGAAGAAGATATTTTAAATTTGTCTATTCACAGATAGTCAGTGGAGACCAAAAAACAATGCATTTTATGGACAGAAATGTTATTCAGAAGTAGTGGTGTATCGGATTACAAATTTCCTGGTTCGAATTAGGGCTGCACAATATTAGAAAAATCTGACATTGCGATATTTTATTTTTCATTTAATGCATCTATACAATTTCACCAAATGATTGAATACCACTATATTTGGAAATAATTTATAGTCACACTTTATTTTAAGGTTCACTTCCCATGATTGGCCAACCAATAACTATGACTTTTGAATCAGAATCAGATTCTTGCTTCAATAAACTCCTAATTTGCTCCTTATTAATAGATATTAAGGTATCTTAGGTATTGGGTTAGGTTTTGTAAATGTTAAAAATTATACTGCAAAGTTTTTGATGTATAAATAATTCGATACAGTTATTCTTTATTAAACTTCCAATTGGTAAAATGTATTGTGCTTGAATACTTAAATCTCTCTCAGGCCTTAAAAACATGTAAATGATACAATGTCACTCCAATTCAATTCAATTCACCTTTATTTGTAAAGCGCTTTTACAATGTAGATTGTGTCAAAGCAGCTTCACATGAAAGATCATGGTAAATTTAAATGGAGCCAGTTCAGTTTTCGGTGTTTAAGTTCAGTTCAGTTTAGCTCAGTTCCGTGTGGTTTAATAATAACTACTGAGAGTCTAAACACTGAAGAGCAAATCCATCGATGCCCAGCTCTACAGATCCCGAACCATGCAAGCCAGTGGCGAGGAAAAAACTTCACCTATTGTCGAAAGTGAAGAATTAAAGAACCTCTAGAGAAACCAGGCTCAGATGGGCATGACCATTTCTCCACTGGCCAAACATCATGTGCAGAGTTGCAGTCAAGGCGGCGGAGGCTGGAAGCTGGACCTCAGCGAAGACTTGTCAGTCCCTGGAGCGTCACAGGAATCAGTCTCATGCTCTCCACTCCTCCATGACCACCACAGTAGCGGCTCAGGATACAGCCTGGTCCAGGACATGGAAACCTTGGGATCATCTCGTCGCTGGTCTTGGATCGAATCAGCGGCGCTACATAGTCTGAGGGCCTCGGGAAGAGTATCCCCAGGTGGAAATAGAAAATAAAGAGAATAAATAGCGTAGCTGCTGTTCATAGTGTATATAAATGAGATGCAGAAACCTGTGTGGAGCACATTCATGTATCATACTGCTAAGTGATGCAATGAGTGTATGCTTTACTAAAAAGATAAGTCTTTAATCTAGTTTTGAATTGGGAGAGTGTGTCTCCAGTTTGGATAAACTCTGCAATAATTCCTCAAATGTAGTGTTCTGAACTGTGACTCTTGCTCAAATATAATCCCGACTCAACATTCGTATCTATGTGATTTGACTATTATGGCTGCGATATCAATGCTGAAATGATATATTGTGCAACCCTAGTTTGAATCACATTATGGTTTTTGAGTCACAAATCGGACCATTTTTCGGATCAGCCAAAAAAGTTAGGAGACAAATCGTAACCTTGGAATTATAAGGTTCTATCTGCGTTCTGAATGATTTTGAGATACTGAGCTTCAAAGTTTTTGCATTCCATAGAGCAAACAGTATGTGTGTAACATTTGTTTTTAAAGTAAAAAGTTGTAATGTAAACAACTTATAAAAAACATTCCATAATGTTAATAAGTTGTCATTTAATTAGAATATGTCAATAACTCAATTTTGACAAAAAAATGTCAGATAGAATTTTTCATTCTAAGGTGACGAAATGTTATTTGCTTTTCATTTATTACAAAAACAGTACTGCAAGAAACTTTAGATTTTTAACAAACAGAACTTAGTAGCTTCAATTTAATTTAAAATAAAATGAGGAATTATCAGCCGAATAAAAATAAATAGCAAAATATTCAATACTGTGAAAAATCTTCGCTACTGTTGCTGATAATGCTAAATGTATAAATCAACATAAAATCAACATAAAAATAAATAGCATGTGTTGTACAAATTATAGTCTCATTATAAATGAATGATTCAGTAACACACTCAAAAAGCGTCATGTTTCATTACTACATGTATCATTTTTGAAGAATTGTTCAGTGCCATATTTTTGATGGCTGGTTGTTGCCACGTATTGGTTTAATAATGTGTCAAGTTAAAGACATTTGACGGTGAATAAACTGTGATTTCAATCTTTACCATAAATATCAGTGTTATATCGGAGCTTATTCAACTGTGATCCGTTTACATCCCTATTCACAAGTCATTTGGTACAAGGTTGAGTCAATAATAACCACGTTTACATGGACATCAGTAATCGAATTATTTGCCTTAATCTGAATAAGAAAATAATATGATTGTGTTAACATGAGTTGCCTTTTGAATGTCCCGTTTTACATGTTCTAGCACATACATTGATTAAAGTGATTGCATCAGCAGGCTATCCACGTTTCCTCTGGAGTTTCATGTAATTTCGGGTGTTTCATTTTTTACTTTTCGACTTTAACTGCAGTTCGGCAGTTTCACTTTCATTCAAGAACATTTCATTCATGCCCCTGTGTCAAACTGAGGTATTGGATGCAAGTATGAAGAAAGAACTGGAGTTTTAATGGAATTTGATACCAAACGGCGAATGAAAAAAAAAAACTGCATTTCGCGATGTGTGTATCTGTGGTCATTTACTGACTTGGTAGGTGAAGAGTTAGTGTGTGTATGGACTATCCTGTTGCAAAATGCAGCAAAAAGTCCTACACGACTGTAATCGTTTGATTGCGGTGTTTACATGTCTGTGCTGCACTTCAGTACTGCGACTAAAATCAGCATACTCCACAAGTCTTAATTCCATTTCTGTTTAGTTTGATTATGACTCAAATTAAGGTCAACAAAATCGCTGTTTACATGACTCTTAATCAGAGAATTGTGTTAATCATATTAAAATCGGATTATTGGTGTCCATGCAAACATACTCATACTCATTTTCTTTTTTTGGTGAACAGTTCCTTTGAAGGAGGGAACTCATTAAAGCAGGGATCAAGCCTGATACTCTTAGTCTTTCTATATTGCTCTTTTTTTTATCAGATGATTTATTATCAGCACTTGAAACACCTACTGTTATTTTATCCAGATGGCAAGCTGAAGTCATCCAAACGGTCTAAATTCATCATGAAGTGGCGCACCAGGCGGTGAAACAAGAAATTTAAGCTTTAGTTACGGCATTCACCAAAGGTCAAAGTAAATGAGGAGAAGCGGTGTGAAAAATAATGTACCATAATTGTACTCTCTGGGCGGCACTCGATTTCTCACAGGACCCCAGAGTTAGCCCAAAAAACTTCAATTGCTTGGTAATTTATACAGAGGTTATATGAGGAGGGGGTGGGGATCTTGTTCAAACGTTTGCGAAGTACAAATTTGCACCTTAGGGAAAACCAGCCCTGGTCAAATAAGCATTTTATGGTCAAGAAAGATGCACATGCAGCTAGGGCTGAGCGATATGACAATTTCATATAACTATTCATGGGGTGGCACGGTGGCTCAGTGGTTAGCACTGTCGCCTCACAGCAAGAAGATCCCTGGTTCGAATACCACCTGAGCCATTTGGCATTTCTGTGAGGAGTTTTTCACGTTCTCCCTATGTTGGTGTGGGTTTTCTCCGGGTGCTCCAGTTTCCCCTACAATCTAAAAGACATGCGCAATAGGTGAATTGTGTAAACTAAATTGACCATAGTGAATGAATGTGTGTGTGGATGTGAGAGTGGGTGTTTCCCAGTACTGGCTTGTGGCTGGAAGGGCATCCGCTGCGTAAAACATATGCTGGAATAGTTGGCTGTTCATTCCACTGTGGCGAGCTCGGAAATAGAGCCTAAGCTAAAAGGAAAATGAATGTATAAGTCATGTCTTATCCTGTTAGCGATATATCTCACAACCTAGTACCATTACAGTAAAATAATATTACTATATAAAATATTAATAAACTGTAAAACACTTAGGGAACACTTACTTGAAGATGTGTTCAAAAGACTGTCGTGAAACCTTTAGAATCTTGACTGACGCTTCATGAATGTGAGATTTTATGCTTGTCTATGACAAAAAGAAAAAGTTATTGTCATTTGCTTAGTTATGTAATTTTAAATGCAAAAATGACATTGTTTGTTTGTATGTCTTTATCTTAGTCATGACAACTTGACATTACGAAGACAACATAACTTGTCATAAGTCTGTCATAAACATGATTTATGAGATGATGAGGCATTATAATTGTGTCGAATATCTTTCTGATCATATTTTCACTATATTTGTCATTAAAATGTCTCATTAAAAGTGTCATAACTGTGTCAAATCATTTTTAACAGCGTAAATAATGTTTATTTACATTTTAATTACATATTCAGCTTGTACCACCGTAGTTTAGGTAAAAAAAAATAACCATTTTGCTGTTATAAAACTCATGACATATTTATAATGGCTTCATAACAGTCATGTTTATGACAGATTTATGACAAATTTTGTTGTTTTGGTAATGTCAAGTTGTGATGACAAACAACGTCACATAACTGTGCTAATGACACTTAATGACAGTTGTTATAAGCATGCACAAAATCTCATTTACATTCACGACGTTTCATGTCATGATTATTAAGGTTTATGACAGTCTTATGAAACCCCCTCAAGAAAAGTTACCAACACTTTTAAAGACACGAATGATTACCTGTCCAACATAAAAATAAAACACATTGCTAAATAAAATGCAAATTGTAAAATTTGAACTTCAAGCTAATTTACGATGCTGTTATTCATGTTTCTGGCTGCATCCTCATAATGGCATGAAATATTGCACACATGTAAATTATGAAAAAGTCATATCATAAACAACATATTTTGTGATTCCACGAAATAAACAAAAGAGCATAATATGAATCACATTTTTTATTTTGTCCATACGATATACTGTATATCAACATATTACACAGCCCTACATGCAGCCTTGCTCAATCAAATACAGTACATGTGCAGGAAACAAAATAAATTGCCTCTCTTCTTTATACTGTCCTCTTAACAGGTCTTTATATTTGCGAGGCAGGAACAGAGTTGCTTATGAAGCAATTGACCCTGTAATGAGCATTATATGAGGGGAGGAGGGCCTTCGCCAGCCCCTGTGACTTACATCACCCTCTCATCTCTGTCCTGCCTCAGAGCAGTGACTTTGCTCCATTTCAGGAAGATGGGGAATAATGGAGGTTGATTATATATGACCTCTCTATGAGGGACCGTAGGCAACACTTCTCTCTTTCACATCTCCATTATATCCTATTCTCTTTTGTGTGCTCTCTCTATTTTTTCCACGCACACTTTGATACGTACACCTGCTTGCTTTGTGCTGTTTTATTCAAGGGCAACTAAATATTTCCTGTTTGCTCTGTTTGTCCTAGAAAGCTGTGGCTTTGCTTTGTGTTTATCACGTGAGATGGATAGAGACTCGCTTACTGATGTTGTAATTCTGGGATAGATGCCAGATGCCATCTTGGTGTTGCATGTTGTCAGTTTGCCCTTTTTAGGTGAAAAAATTGTTTGTTTAGGTATAATAGGTCAAACTAGGGCTGGTTGATATGACAAAAATCTCATATTATGGTTAGTGCTGGGCAAAGATTAATCGTTATTAATCGCATCCAAAATAAAAGCTTGTTTTGACATAATATATGTATGTGTTTTATATATATTTATTATGTATATGTGGGATAAACACATACACAGAAACAAAACTACAAAACTATTTTGCTACATAGACATTTATATTTAATTTGTACCATATGCATATATATTTTATATCTAAATGTAAATAAACATTTTCTCAAATATATGCGTGCCTGTGTTTATTTATATATATTCATTAACTCATTCATTTTCTTTTCGGCTTAGTCCCTTTATTAATCTGGGGTTGCCACAGTGCAATGAACTGCCAACTTATCAAGCATATGTTTTATGCAGCGGATACCCTTCCAGCTGCAACCCATATATTTATATATAAATAATAAATATACACAGTAAACACACTTAAATTATGGCAAAACGAACTTTTATTTTGGATGCGATTAATTTTTGCTCATCATTAATTGATATATGTCATCTCTTTATATGATGACTATAAATACACCGTATAGTATAAATACACCATATAGTAACTTTTCTGTGAATTTAGTCAAATAATAGTTCATATACCACATGGAAAGGAGTCTTTTTTGGTATATTTTTGGCATTAGTCAAAACATATTGAGTACGTTTACATGGACACCAATAATCAGATTTTAATTCGATTAAATTCAACAAAAGTCATAATCGAATTAAACAGAAATCAAATTAAGATACGTGGAGTATGCCTATTATAGACACATTATTGAAGTGCAGTACAGACATGTAAACACCTTAATCAAACTATTATCGTCGTGTAGGATTTTGTGACAGGATATCCTATACACACATGGCTGTTTGACACTATTCTTTGCACCTACCGAGTCAGTAAGGGACCACAGACACACACACACTGCGAAATGTAAAAAAAAAATCCCATACGGTGTGCGGTATCAAATACCATCAAAACAACACTCTTCCAGTTGTTCATACTCGCATCCAAAATCTCGTTTGTGACAGGGGCATGCATGAAATGTTCCTGAATGAAAGTGAAAGTGCCGAACTGCAGTTAAAGTCGACAAATTAAAAATGCACCACCTGAAATTACACGAAACTCCGGAAGAAACGTGGAGAGTGTGGTGACGCAATGGCGTTACTCGATCTATGTGCTATAACATGTAAAACGGGATCATGAAAGAAACAACATTAATCATATTATTGTATTATTCAGATCAAGGCAAATAATTTGATTAGTGATGTCCATGTAAATGTAGTCAGCGTCTTGGTCAAAATTATTGATATTTCTTTTATGCCAAAAATTATTAGAATATGAAGTAAAGATTGTTCCACGAAGACATTTAGTACATTTTCTACTGTTAAAATATCAAAACTCAATTTTTTATTTAATTTAGTAATAGGCACTTTTCTGAATATTATTATAAATCATATTTTTTCTGAATATTTCAATTATTTTAACCTTCAGATTCCAGATATTCAAAAATGTGTATCTCGGCCAAACATTGTCCTTTCTAACAAATGGCAAGCTTATTTATTCAGCTGCTAGGTAGTGTTTTATAAACTTCCATTTCACGTAAAAAGGTTGCATTTAATTTTTACATTTTAAAGTATAGTTGAGTATACACTTGCTCTTACTTACTTCCAGGGCCATTTATATTGAAGTTGATAAAATGGACCTCATTATGTCTTAACCTTTATTACAGCTCATGACAGACATTTCTCAAAGATGGAATAACAAACATCTTACCTGAGACGGTATGTGGGGAGCTTGAGTGCCCAGCAGGCGCGCCCTTGTGATCAATGACTCTCGCTTGTTTATTAATGCCTGTGACAGCGGTGATGTAATTTTGACAGTGGAGTGTCGCTGTTTGATTCGTACTCGTAATCAGGACTTCGTGTCTGTGGTGAAACTGTATTTCATGTTTGTAAAGTACACCCATCGTAAATGTATCAGTCATGTACAGACAAAGAAAATGTTGTATCTGTGTCTGTTCTAATCGCAGATTTTGGAATTGTACCCTCGTAAAATTACGAGTACGTTCCGTTTTCCTTTACGATTTTATAATTACGGATGCATCAATTTTATTTACGCACGAAATATTTATGACAGTGATTTTATTCAATAATATTTAGCCACACCAGATTGGTGTTTCGTAACATCTAGTTTTTATGAGGTGAGTTGTTAGTTCAATGCTCAACCCCCAATCTGGAGGACCAGGACATACACATACACACACACACACACACATACACTACGGACAGTTAAGCTTACCCAATTTACCTATATCGCATGTCTTTGGTCTGTGGTAGAGACCGGAGTACCCGGAGGAAATCCACTCAAACACTGGCAGAACATACAAACTCCACACAGAAATGCCAACTGACCCAGCCGGGGCTCGAACTAGCGACCTTCTTGCTGTGAGGCAAATACAAATATACTCATTCATATATAATTATGTTTCTCACTTTATTTAAAACTTCTAGGGAAAAATTTGATGTGGATGTAGAAATATAAAATAAATATCAAACTATGAAAACTGGGCGACGCAGTGGCACAGTAGGTAGTGCTGTCGCCTCACAGCAAGAAGGTCGCTGGTTCGAGCCTCGGCTGGGTCAGTTGGCGTTTCTGTGTGGAGTTTGCATGTTCTCCCTGCGTTTGCGTGGGTTTCCTCCGGGTGCTCCAGTTTCCCCCCCACAGTCCAAAGACATGCGGTACAGGTGAATTGGGTAGGCTAAATTGTCCCTAGTGTATGAGTGTGAATGAGTGTGTGTGGATGTTTCCCAGAGATGGGTTGCGGCTAGAAGGGCATCCGCTGCATAAAAATGTGCTGGATAAGTTGGCGGTTCATTCCGCTGTGGCGACCCCAGATTAATAAAGGGACTAAGCCGAAAAGAAAATAAATGAATGAATGAAAACCATGAAAACTAATGTTTACAGGCCCAACATAAGTTATTCCAAAAAAATGCAAAAACCAAACATTGTGCTTTCAAGCTATTAACACTTTATTCACATTTCTGTCCAGATCCATGTAGAGGTGTAAAAGATTGCACTCATAAAAGGACCCAAAATAAAGTATTACCATAAATTATTTGTGACACCACAAAATAAACAATAGAGCATCAGACATTTTATTTAATTTGTACTGTATATAATCACACTAGTATTTCACAGCCCTAGGTCAGACACTATGAATGAACGTAATGGTTGCTGAATCCTCTTGGATTTCCTTTCACACCTGCGTCGTGCATCACAGCACCCGTTACACGTTTGGATATGTCACGCATGCTCTCCTGAAAGACAGTCGGCTCAGTCATGTGTTTCCTACTCTGAATTTACCATAGGATTTTATGGTATTCGTCTGGCTACTGTCAGGATCTCGGCCAATGAGAATCCCAAGACCTTGAAATGAGTCTTATTCGCTCGAGAGATCTGCCGATATGACTCAGTGGGACTTTGTGTTTTCTCAATTACTCTTTAATGTCTTCTTATCACATTAGTGAAATACTGATGACATATCCTTTCAGAGCTTCCTCAGCTCCTGGGAGATGTTTCTCACTTTGCAGTAATGACATCGCCTGATGAGATTGTTACAGTTGGTGAATGCAGAAATCAGCTGTTTGGTTTTCACCTCCCTCACGCATTGCACTGGATCAGAGGTCTGTTCTGTGATGCTCTTTACTTATTGGTTTCCTTTTTCACTTTCCTTTTTTATTTGTTGCACCGTGTGCATTTTCGCAGGAGAAGATGAGAAAGAATGCATTCATTGAACCATAGTATGCCCATAGAGTTTTTTTTGCTCTTCTGTGGTTGTGGATGTGAATCTGCAGAACTATACTGTGGAGAGGATTAAAACAGTGAAATATGAGAACTATACTGTAGGCAAGATACTGTATTTTTAGTACATCACAGCATAATCAATCATGGCAATAAATAAATAAAGAAATGATAACGGAAGGGGTGTTAAATCTATTGTATATAGAATTTTGCGTGAGCTTATTCAATACAGCTTTAAAGGGCACCTATTTTACACCTTTTTCAAGATTTAATATCAGTCTTTTGTGTCTCCAGAATGTGTCTGTAAAGTTTCAGCGCAAAATACCCATCAGATTATGTAGAGCTGCGTATCAATGGATTGCTCTTCAGTGTTTGGACTCTCAGCAGTGAATATTAAACCACACTGAACTGAACTGAACTTAAACTATGAAAACATGAACTGACACTGTTTCAATTTACTATAATCTTCTATGTTAAGCTGCTTTGACACAATCTACATTGTAAAAGCACTATAAAAATAAAGATGAATTGAATTGAATTGAATTATTTATTATACATTTCTGTTTATTGGAAATTTGAGCTGTTGGTAGGGCTGGGAGATTTGGCCTAAAATCAAAATATTGTTTAATTGAACATTTTAACGATTAATAAATGTTATTTATTATTAAAATATGTATTTTTGCCTTCATACTTCACTGATAAGTTTTGTACAGTAAATACAGTATATTACAAGTCAGAAATTTTTAAATGAAAGGTGGATATACTCGATTTTAAAATAATTAAAGAAAACACATCTATCTGTGATGATTTATTGAACATCAATGTTGAGCATTCATTCATTTTCTTTTCGAATTAGTCCCTTTATTAATCTGGGGTCGCCACAGCGGAATGAACCGCCAACTCATCCAGCATTTGTTTTATGCAGCGGATGCCCTTCCAGCTGCAACCCATCACTGGGAAACACATACACACTTATTCACACACATACACTACGGACAATTTAGCCTACCCAATTAACCTGTACCACATGTCTTTGGACTGTGGGGGAAACCGGAGCACCCGGAGGAAACACATGCGAACGCAGGGAGAACATGCAAACTCCACACAGAAACTCCAACTACCCACTGCGCCACTGTGTTGCCCCAATGTTGAACAACTGAAATTAAAACACACACGTTGCCTAAAACGACCAGTCACTTTTCTTATAAAAAAGTGAAAATAAATAACTTGCACTTTTGAATACAGAATAAATTATTTTCAGTGCTTTTCAAATTAAAAGTAGAAAATAAGCAGTATCTTCTAAATAAATTACCTCTTGTATACCCTGTAAATAATATTTTAAACACTGCATTTCTTGCATCTTCTGTAAACAAATATTTTAATGTAAATAATAATTTTAATGTAATGGAAAATATGCCGTCTTAAGACATCTCTGGCGCAGTTTACAATCGCATTGTCAATTTAGTCCAAAGTATGGTTCAAGAATGGGTCCATCATCTTACTTGACCAGAGCTGCAAATTGGCCGCAGATGAATAAATCAGCCTCAGACTTCAAAGGATGATTTATACATCTGCGTCGAGTGATTGGTGTGACCCACGGCGCTTGCCTTGCACATAATACATGCGATGTATTCATGCTTCTATGTCCAGGTTCTAATAACTGGGGTTTGGCTTTTTCTGATGCTATCTTATGTAAAAGAAGCTAAAACAAGCTCATTCAGAGGC
>NC_079444.1:31854264-31994264 GCF_903798145.1 Danio aesculapii
ATGAGGTATCGTCAGTTGATAAAGTGATCGCAATAAATAGCCGGAAATATTGTGATGTAGTTTTAATACAATATCGCTCATCCCGGGTATGAAGGCTGTGTCTTTAAGCTTGTGTAAACAGCGTCCTGTTGTTGTTGTCCCTCATCTTTTGGTCTTCTCATTTCCAGAGGTGTTGTCAGGTTTGTGTGTGTGTAGTGTTGACAGTGGACCATCTGCTATGTTACACAATGACCACAGCTGTGTGTGGGTGTGTAGGTGTGTGTGTGTGTGTGGGGGGGGGGGGGGTATATCTACCTCTTAAAAACATTGTTATCAGGGTTGCAGCCTCCTGTTATTTTAACTAGTCTGTAGTTTATTTTTAGATTTTGTTTTAAGATGCTGTAAAGTAAGTGTGTTGTATACCGTAGTCTCTGATAGATTGTTTATTTTGTACATTTTAACATATTTCTAAATAACAAACAGCTAAATGTTTATTTAATTACATTTCTAAATTAGCAGTTACAACATTCAGATGTTTTAAATGAATTTAATTTCCGTTAAAATTAGAGCTTTAATAAATATTACAAATAATAAATTAGGATTCAATAAATAATAATAATAACACTGAAATAATTTAGTAATATATAAAAAACAATAAATTATTATTATTATTATCATTATTATTATTATTATTATCATCATTCATTCGTTTTCTTTTCAGCTTATTCCCTTTATTTATCTGGGGTCGCCACAGCGGAATGAACCGCCAACTTATCCAGCATATGTTTTACGCAGCGGATGCCCTTCCAGCTGCAACCTATCACTGGGAAATATTATTATTATTATTATTATTATTCATTCATTCATTTCTTTCGGCTTAGTCTCTATTTCAGAGATCGCCACAGCGGAATGAACCGCCAAATATTCCAGCATGTTTTATGCAGCAGATGCCCCTCCAGCGGCAAACCAGTACTGGGAAACACCCATACACACTCAGCCGGGACTCGAACCAGTGTCCTTCTTGCTGTGAGGCGGCAGTGCTAACCACTGAGCCACCATTCCACCCCATTATTATATATTGATTTTATTATTGATTTATTTCACTCACCGGCCACTTTATTAGGTACACTTTACTAGTACCGGGTTGGACCTCCTTTTGCCTTCAGAACTGCCTTAATGCTTCGTGGCATAGATTTAACAAGCTACTAGAAATATTCCTCAGAGATTTTGGTCCATATTGACATGATAGCATCACGCAGTTGCAGATTTGTCGGCTGCACATCCATGATGCGGATCTCCCGTTCCACCACATCCCAAAGGTGCTCTATTGGATTGAGATCTAGTGACTGTGGAGGCCATTTGAGTACAGTGAACTCATTGTCATGTTCAAGAAACCAGTCTGAGATGATTGGAATAATGGACCCAAAGTGTGCCAAGAAAAAATATCTCCCACACCATTACACCACCACCACCAACCTGAACCGTCGATACAAGGCTGGATGGATCCATGCATTCATGTTTTTGATGCCAAGTTCTGACCCTACCATCCGAATGTCGCAGCAGAAATCGAGACTCATCAGACCAGGCAACGTTTTTTTCCAATCTTCTATTGTCCAATTTTGGTGAGCCTGTGCCAATTGTAGCCTCAGTTTCCTGTTCTTAGCTGACAGGAATGGCACCCGGTGTGGTCTTCTGCTGCCTTCGGCTTCTCTTCCCCATTCTGATGCTCGGTTTGAACTGCAGCAGATCGTCTTGACCATGTCTACATGCCTAAATGCATTGAGTTGCCGCCATGTGATTGGCTGTTTAGAAATTTGCATTAACAAGCAGTTGGACATGTGTACCTAATAAAGTGGCCGATAAATGTATTTAAATATATACTGTATAATATGTTGTTGTTACTGTTGTTTTTAATATATTTATAAACTTACTGATGGTTGCTAAACATTAAACACTTAATAAATAAACTAAAGTTAATACAATCTTATCCATGGTGAGAAATTTAAAAATTGTTGTTGTTGATCTTATTACTAGTAAATGTATCAAGTACTGTTCAGATCCTAAAAGGTTTTCAAATAATAAGAATATAACTATTTAAAAATAAAGAACTTCAGAAATTACAATAAGAAATTGGTTAAGAATTATTATTATTATTATTATTATTATTATTATTATTATTATTATTATTCATAGTTTATAGTTCATGTTTTGTTTTTATGGTGAGATACAGTATTTAGAAATGTATATACGCATAGAAATAATAATAATAATAATTATTATTATTATTATTATTATTATTATTAAGTTCCTGCATTCATTTACTAAATTACAGTATTAAAGTATTGTTTCAATAAAGCATGGTGTGCTAAACCAATCTTCCTTTCAAGACAAGCATGAACTAATTCTAATGCACTTGATATAAACGTACTCCTTCCTGGGATCTCAAGTATTGGCAGCGCGTGCGACATGGGACTGAGAAGATTGAAGTTGATCACTGTTTTTGTGGCCTGATTAAAATTCAAAAGCCTGCCAGTCTCCAAGCTGAGAGAGAATTGTGTTTAGATGAGGCTTTAAAACAGGATTATGGGTTTCAGGTCGGAGCTTGATCTTTATATGTGAGCAACATGAGAATCCTTCGAGACGAGATTCTCCTGCTGGATTCTCATCTCCTCTTTCTTTCTCACACAAACCTACTGCTCTCCGCTTCATATTTTCTGTCTGTACACTTCTGAGCGCACACTTGCCGTTTCATGAGATCATTATCTAATGAGTCAAACTTTCCGCTCTTTTCTTCAAGTCAAAGCAAAATTCCTTTGGAGTTTCTCACATTTTGAGCTCTGGTGCTGCTTTTTGTAGTGTAGACTGCATACAATTTTCATGTGCGCACAGCACGGTATGTTACATTTAGTGTATACTTGTTTTTTTAAATGCATAGTATCTGGTTGTATAGTAATTGTTTTGTCAACACTATATGAATACCAGTTTTGTTGAGCGCTGTATCCAGTCTATGCTACTTTTAGTGCATACTTGTTTTTTAAATGCATAGTTTCTACTTGGTTAACACTACATACTACTACCAGTTTTGTTGTGCACTGTATCCAATCTATGTTAGTTTTAGTGCATACTTTTTTTTAAATGCATAGTATATATTTGTGTACTTGTTTATGGTAAACACTACATAGTGCATACCTGTTTTGTTGTGCACTGTATCCAATCTATGCTACTTTTAGTGCATACTTGTTTCTTAAAACGCTTAGTGTCTATTTGTATAGTAATGGTTTGTGGTGAACACTACATAGTGCATACCTGTTTTGTTGTGCACTGTATCCAATCTATGCTACCTTTAGTGCATACTTGTTTTTAATATGCACAGTGTCTATTTGTGTAATTGTTTGTGATCAACACTACATAACTGCATACCAGTTTTGTTGTGCACTGTATCCAATCTACGTTACTTTTAGTGCATACTTATTCTTTTAAATGCATACTATCTATTTATATAGTGTTATTTTGTGGTCAACACTACTAGTGCATACCAGTTTTGTTGTGCAATGTATCCAATCTACGTTACTTTTAGTGCATACTTAATTTTTCAAATGCATAGTATCTATTTATATAGTAATTGTCTGTGGTCAACACTACATAACTGCATACCAGTTTTGTTGTGCACTGCATTTAATCTATGCTACCTTTAGTGCATACTTATTTTTAATATGCACAGTGTCTATTTGTGTAATTGTTTGTGATCAACACTACATAACTGCATACCAGTTTTGTTGTGCACTGTATCCAATCTACGTTACTTGTAGTGCATACTTATTTTTTTAAATGCATACTATCTATTTATTTATAGTGTTATTTTGTGGTCAACACTACATAGTGCATACCAGTTTTGTTGTGCACTGTATTCAATCTATACTACTTTTAGTGCATACTTGTTTTTTTTAAATGCATTGTGTCTATTTGTATACTTGTTTGTGGTCAACTCTACATAGTACATACTAGTTCTGTTGTGCACTGTATTATGTAGTGCATGCTTATTTCTTAAATGCATAGTGTCTATATAGTAATTGTCTGTGCTCAACACTATATAGTTTGTGTACTTGTTTGTGGTCAACACTATAGTGCATGCCAGTTTTGTTGTGCACTGTATCCAATCTATGCTACTTTTAGAGCATACTTGTTTTTTAATGCAAAGTGTCTTTGTGTATAGTAGTTGTTTATGGTAAACACTACAAAGCACATACCAGTTTTGTTGTGCACTGCATCCAATCTATGCTACCTTTAGTGCATACTTGTTTTTAATATGCACAGTTTCTATTTGTGTAATTGTTTGTGATCAACACTACATAGTGCATACCAGCTTTGTTGTGCACTGTATCCAATCTACGTTACTTTTAGTGCATACTTATTCTTTTAAATGCATACTATCTATTTATATAGTGTTATTTTGTGGTCAACACTACATACTGCATACCAGTTTTGTTGTGCAATGCATCCAATCTACGTTACTTTTAGTGCATACTTATATTTTAAATGCATACTAGCTATTTATATAGTGTTATTTTGTGGTCAACACTACATAGTGCATACCAGTTTTGTTGTGCACTGTATTCAATCTATACTACTTTTAGTGCATACTTGTTTTTTTTAAATGCATTGTGTCTATTTGTTTACTTGTTTGTGGTCAACTCTACATAGTACATACTAGTTCTGTTGTGCACTGTATTATGTAGTGCATGCTTATTTCTTAAATGCATAGTGTCTATATAGTAATTGTCTGTGCTCAACACTATATAGTTTGTGTACTTGTTTGTGGTCAACACTATAGTGCATGCCAGTTTTGTTGTGCACTGTATCCAATCTACGTTACTTTTAGTGCATACTTAATTTTTCAAATGCATAGTATCTATTTATATAGTAATTGTCTGTGGTCAACACTACATAGTGCATACCAGTTTTGTTGTGCACTGTATCATATCTATGCTATTTTTAGTGCATACTTGTTTCTTAAAATGCTTGGTGTCTTTTTGTATATAAATGGTTTGTGGTGAACACTACATAGTGCATACCTGTTTTGTTGTGCACTGTATCCAATCTATGCTACTTTTAGAGCATACTTGTTTTTAATGCATAGTGTCTTTGTGTATAGTAGTTGTTTATGGTGAACACTACATAGTGCATACCTGTTTTGTTGTGCACTGTATCCAATCTATGCTACCTTTAGTGCATACTTGTTTTTAATATGCACAGTGTGTAATTGTTTGTGATCAACACTACATAGTGCATACCATTTTTTGTGCACTGTATCTAATCTACGTTACTTTTAGTGCATACTTATTTTTTTTAAATGCATACCATCTATTTATATAGTGTTATTTTGTGGTCAACACTACTTAGTGCATACCAACTTTGTTGTGCACTGTATCCAATCTATACTACTTTTATTTCATACTTGTTTTTTTAATGCATAGTGTCTGTTTGTGTAGGAATGTCTATGGCCACACTACATAGTGCATGCCAGTTTTTATAAATTTTTGCACTCTAGTCTTGTGTAAACCTTTATTGCACACACCAGCATGCACTTTAATTAGTATATGCTGAATGTACACTTCATACTTTTCCCCAAACTTTCCCTAAACTATAGGATTAACACAGCTGAAAAGCCAGAGCCACATACTGCCAGAAGCCCACTGTAGGCCAACAAGCTGCATTTTTCAGAGTGAGTGTGTGCAGCTCTCCGTCCCTCGTATTCACTTTATCACTGTCAATTTTTCCTCACCTTTTCTGTGACGAAAGGACCTCCTCGTTTCACAGCACTGCGACGGTCCATTTTTGTCTTGGTCAAGGAGAACTGCTGCACTCGCAACTTTAAAAACCAGGCTGAAATGTGCAATATGTAAAAGCTTAATTCTTCATGCGCATAATATCTGGCCCAATATCAGCTATCGATTCCTTATTCATAGTTCCTGTGATTCCCGGTGAAAAATATGAAATGATCTAAAAGCTTATTTCCCCTCTCTGTATTCTTTGGCAGTCTTTTGCAACTCCGAATGTCATTTTTATAAGTGCCTGACTCAAAGTAATGGATTTTCAGGCCTGCTTGAATGGGTGGAGGGAAAAGGAGGCATTTGAAGAATTTTAAAGACAAAGACTGTTTTTTTTTCTTTTGAAAGTCTGACAAAGAGCGGCTTCTACAATACTGGGATACTAATGCCTGAATCTGGGTTTTAATATATCAAAGAATATCCAACACATCAAAGTATGAGTACAAATGAAAGCGCTTCATTCCAAAAATAAACGTTGTTACTTTTAGCTGGTGTGGGAGTGTTCTTTGTGTTCGCTTCTTTGCCCTTTCATTATCGCAGACAACAGCTACTTGGGCACAGACAACTTGAGATGATCACACACCCATCATTTGTAACCAGACACAAAGAGAAGCGAACATTACAGGACAGACGCTCTAGCTGTTAAATATGTGTTCCATTCACACTGTTAGACAGATAGTTCACTCTATATACAGGTATTTACTTAAGTCCAAAAGTATACTTAGTGTACTTGCTTTTGTGTACGTGCAGTTGAATGCTTTGCAAACCATGCTCTGTTTGATAATGTGCACAAAGTGAGAAATGCTGATGCTTTATTGTTTTTGTCATACTTTCTTGTGGTTCAGATGGTCACAAATGGATAAACAACAAACAAAAAATCAAGATCTACACACACACACACACACACACACACTAAACTGAAAAAACACAATCAAAAATAACCCTTAGCAACTATGTAATTTGTTATTACACCAAACGCAAAATCACCACACCAACCAACTCACTCTCCTGCCCCACGCCCGTTTTCCCTTTTTAAAAGACGCCCTGGGTCACTCCAGCCAATCCCAGGGCACGTCGTCTGCATAATTAGGGTGCAGATGAAAAGAGAGGGAGAGAGAGAGAGAGAGAGAGACATGCACACCTGCGAACGCAACACCACACTTCTTGAAAATACTTATAAGTACTTGAATTACAGCCATATGGATTCAAGGCCTGGAAGTAAAATCAAACATAGGACCTTGAAAGTGCTGGTGTGGTTATAGCATAGATATAATCCACATTAAATTGTCTAAATGATTTTCCAACATGATCACTAATCACTACTCATTTAAAATGTTTTGTCTTTAAATAAACAAATTAAAAATATATATAATAAAGTGAACTATAAGCATCAGGGTGAACAATGGCACATGGTTTGCAGTTCATTTTATTAGGAAACGTTCTGGAAAAGATTTAGAGCTCACTGGAGAGGAGGAGCCGTATTGAACCTACAGCTTTATGTGTTTCTGGTGGGAATTACATGCCTGTTTATTTTTGCTGAATTGGTAAGAACATAAAAGGAGAAATATGAAAGAATTCCCAAGAAGCTTGTTTATAAATAAGCTTCTTGCTGCATTCATTATCATATTTTCATGGCTGTTTGGATCTTGAGTCCAGATGAAGCACTAGATTTGTGCTTCTTCGTCTCTGCGGAGGTGTGAGTTTGCGTTAGCGTGTGATCGAGTATCTGTGTCAAATAAAAAAAACAAGCTAATGATCCCAGCGTTGTTTGCAGTAAAACAAATAATAGCTTTTTAGACCAGTGACAAAATGCATGAAGTGCTATTTTTAATGCCTATGGTCTATTTTCAGGAGATATCGCACTCTCCTCCTCAAAGCAATGGGAGCTCTTTCAGTCTTGTTTTAAAGTTTCTCTTGGGTGTGTTTGTATTCACGGTGTGTGTTTGTGTGTTTGCAGGGCTGCTGATCGGGTCTGGATGTGCCCTGTACCCTTTAGGCTGGGACAGTGAAGAGGTCAGACAGACTTGCAGCAACAGTTCTGACCAGTTTGATCTTGGTATGTTTGGTCATACTTACGTGTACGTTCACACACAAAACTTTTAATTATATTACACCTGGCAAAAAATACTCTTTCAAAATGCCATTATTGGACATTTTTGTGACTGACACAGTTTCAATTCACTATAATCTTCTGCGGGAAGCTGCTTTGACACAATCACATTGTAAAAGCGCTAGAGAAATAAACATGAATTGAATTGTGAGTGTGGCCAGTAAATTTACAGTTGAAGTCTAAATTATTAGCCCTCCTGTAAAATTTCAATTATTTTTCAAGTATTTTTAAGTGTTGTTTAACGGAGAGATGGTTTTTCAACACATTTTTGAACAAAATAGGTTTAATTAATTTAAAGTGTAATAAAGTGCAATTTAATAGCTTAAATAGGTTAATTGTTAACTGTTAACTATTCAAATAGTTAAATGTTAACTATTCAAGTTAGTTAAATGGTTTGTTTTGTAGCCAATGGGGAAAAAAGGTGTTCTTAAGAGGGCTAATAAATGATGATAAAAATTTAATATAGTTTTAATTCCAGCTAAACTAAAAGAAATAAGACTTTCTCCAGATTACAAGATTATTGTTAAGTGTGACGTCACGCTAAGCGGAGTCCAAGTGCTCTATTAAACTGTATGAGGAGACTCATCAAATGGTAATAATAAACGTTCACAAAGTGATGTAATACTTTCAAAAATTGCGATTGCAATATATGTCCATGCCTTATATCAGACGGCCAGAAAATTACACATTTTTTATAAATTGTTAAAATTTTGGCATATGTGATGCAGCAAGCTCAGAGGATGATGAGTACACTATGATTTTATATAAAATTCACTTTAATGTGTGATATGACTAAAAAGGTCATAAACGCATATTTTCTCAATTCAAATGAGTAGCCGCTTAGACTCGGAAACAGTATTCCATTCGTCACAGATATGTCACGACTTATCAAGCGGATAGGAAATGCTGTGAAAATTTCCCTGGCTCCATTAAACATCGCTTGAGAATTATTTGAAAACTAATTCTAATTTCATAAGAGTGCTAATAATAGTCTTCACCTGTACATGTTATGGGTTTTTGTTTGTTTTAAGAAACTAATACTTTTATTTTAAAGTTATTTTACATAGATCATAAGTGACCATAATCCCAAAAACGAATCTATTACTATTAAACGCTGTTATTTTTTACTTTCTTTTCCTCATGAAGACCTAAAAAAATGTTTAATAAAAATATAGTTGTTATAAGCAGCACAACTGTTTTCTGCGTTAATAATAATGAGAAATGTCCTTGAGCACTAAATTATCATATTAGAACGTTTTTAAATAAATATATTCAATTCAATTGAATTCATCTTTATTTCTATAGCACTTTTACAATGTAGACTGGGTCAAAGCAGCTTCACAGAGAAGTTCTAGTAAATTGAAATTGAGTCTGTCAGTCCAGTTTCAGAGTTAAAGTTCAGTTTAGTTTATTTCAATGTGGTTTAATTTTTGCTGCTGAAAGTCCAATCACTGAAAAGCAAATCCATCGATGCGCAGCTCCACAAGTCCCAAACCAAGCAAGACAGTGGCAAAAGTGGCGAGGAACAAAACTTCAATTGACATAAGTGTTTCTAACTAAATGTCTGGTGCATTAAGACAGGAAGAGTATGTCCTATAGGTGGCTGTCAAGCCCTCTCACCTGCATGCAGCAATATTTAATAATACATGCAAATATATGTGATTACAAAAAAATATTTGGTGGAATAACCCTTGATTCTTACTCACAACACATGAGAACATTTGTTTTTCAGTTGTCATTTTCTGAATGAATAAATGAATGAATTAATTTCTTTATTAATAGTTTTGTTTAAAATATGCTTGCCGTCTTTTGTGTACAGACGATTGTTGGTAATAATGAGGAATTACCAACCTAGGTCACACATGACACAGGTCACACCGATTCCCGGTTGCAAAAAACACCGGTTGCAATAGCAAACATGTCGTGTTTTGTGGAAGGATGCCAAATTCCAAAAATAAAAAACGTAACTTTTACTGTACACCACACTGCTTTTAATGCCAACCGCTGCCGTCTTTGGCTAAAAGGGAGCTGAATGCAGTGAGGACCTAATTAAAATGCTTGACTCTGCAGTTCACGCTATGCTAAATCATACACATTACTCGTTTTTGATTGCAGCAATAATTTCAGCAAAAATATGGTTCATTAAACTGCAGACACTGAATGCTACGAATGAAATGTAAAAATGTAAGTTCACATATCCTAACCCTGCTATACAGGTGCAGTTCACTGTCAGAATGCAGTCTTTTTGCTTGATGATTACCCAGGCCTTGTACAGTTCCGTCTTCTCTCCTTGTCTTTGGCTAGGCAGAACCTTGGTCTTTAGCACTACAAAGTTTGAATCTGGTAATCATGGAACATTATTTCTTGCACATGACCACACAGAACAAAATTGTAGGCATCCAAAGACTTGTAGATCTTTAACTTCTCTCTTGGAAAATCACTTGGTGTTTCAATGAGATGTTGTATATTTGGGCTGGATGCTTGGCCATTTCATCTCATCCAATATCCATTGGGAGGGTGCTATCGCAAATAAACCTGTCAGACGAGCGCGCTCACTTTAATGTTAATTTTGCCGAATAACTGTGCTTATCACTGGGTGACGAGCTGTTATAATACGCTGAAAGCATTATGTAATTAATATATAAAATATGTAATCAATATAACTTATTTCTAAGGCAACAACAAACTCTGTACTACATCGGATGTCATTCCCTCGCTGTAAATGCTAGCGCTCCTGGTTTTTTCTGCAACCTCGCTGCGCGCACATCCTGAATGTTTACAAACTGGAAATTGGTCTATTGGCTTCTTTTGAACTATATAAAAACACATATTGTGCGTTGCATATTATATTGTGTGAACATAATGAATGAGTCCTGATTATCCTTTTATGTTTTTCAGGTTCTTGTGAGATCGGATGGGCTTATTACTGCACCGGGGCTGGAGAGCAGCGGCGGCCATGCTTTTGTGCACGTGGATGGCGTGTTTTGCAGGGAAGAAGCAGAAACACTATCCTTACTAAAGACAAAAACTATGACCACCACATACTGTATATGGGCATGACTTTCAGTTTTTTGTGAAACAAGAAACCTTCTACATCAAGCTTCCTGAATGCATATCATACACAAAGACACAAGACTGAGCGTTGACCTTTCTGTGTCAGGTCCCAATTGAGATTTTTCCTCTGATTGACCTTTGACCTGCATCGGGATCTTTTGCATTTTAAGTGATGCCAGTATCATTAATGGGAATATATCAGACGGCCTATTGACTTTTATGTTCAAAAGGACCTACTGTAGTACTCTCATTTATCATTTTTTTATTGTGTTTGTGTAAGTACGTTATTCTTGGTGGATTAAGTTGTTGCGTATCAGTACATTGTGTTTTTATAATAACCTAGTCTATATTATACCTTCATTCATGTCCTGTTATTTCTTTAAAATGATAGTTCAACCAAAAAGCTAAATGTACTCACTATTTACTCATCCTCAAATCTTTATGAGTTTCGTTTTTCTGCTGAAACTCATTCATGCATTCATTTTCCTTCAGCTTAGTCCCTTTATTCATCAGGGGTTGCCACTGCGGAATGAACCACCAACTTATCCAGCACATGTTTTACACAGTGGATGCCCTTCCAGCTGCAACCCTGTACTGTGAAACATCCCTACACACTCATTCACACACATACTTACAAGCTTATTCAATTCACCTATAGTGCATGTGTTTGGACTGTGGGGGAAATCAAAGCACACAGAGGAAACCCGCACGAACACGGGGAGAACATGCAAACTCCACACAGAAATGCCAAAAGAAGCTAACTAAACTAATAGAAGATATTTTTATAGAAAGCTTGAAATTGGTTGCCATTGACCTCCACAGTATGAAAAGCAAATAGTATGGAAGTCAATGGTTACCTGTTTTCAGCTTTCCTCAAAATATCTTCTTTTGTGTAGAACAACAGTAGAAAGAAACACAAACAGGTTTGTGACAAGGTAAAGGTCTAAAGGAAAAGTAAATGTTTACAATTTTTTTGTTTTTAGTTTTGAATGAATTATCTCTTTAAAGGGATTGTTCACTTTGAAAGTAATACAACATACAGGCAAAACAAAATGAATACCTACGGCTCCATGAAGCGAAACAATCAAAGTTGAACATAGATTACAGCATTATTAACTTAAATCCATAGATTCGATAAATGGTTCAGTGTGCAATAATATTAATAATAACAGACCACAATTGTGAGCAAGACAAACATTGAAGCAATGATGAGCAAAACCTAATTATGTTGAAAAGAATTCAAAACACCAAATGTGATGAACGAAATACCCCATTTCAAAAGTAAAACATACTCTAATTGGTAGTGCAATCTACACAACATGTGTAAGTGCACTGTGTGGGTGGCCCCCCTTCCACCCACACACTGCTCTTATACATGTTGTGTAGATTGCACTACCTACTACCAGTGTTCGATGTGATCCGGATATGTTGTGGTTCTGTGACTGCTGGTGTTGGTTGCTGTATGGTTAAAAAATTATGACAGTTAACATAACTAGGTAAGATTCAATCTAAATTAATTAAAATTGAATAATAATCTAATATTTTTGGGCTTTTTTGTGCATTTGGGTGGGTTTTGGGCTGAAAAAAGTCAGCTATATTTGGCAACACTGTTCATGAACCACAGGTATTAATTTTGTTTTGTCTACACAGTTGAAGTCAGAATTATTAGCCCCCCTTTGAATTTTCTTTCTTTTTTAAATATTTAGCAAATGTTTAACAGAGCAAGGAAATTTTCACAGTATGTCTGATAATATTTTTTTCGTGTAGAGAAAGTCTTATTTGTTTTATTTCAGCTAGAATAAAAGCAGTTTTTAATTTTTTAAAGACCATTTTATGGTCAAAATTATTAGCCCGCATAAGCAATATATATATTTTTTGATAGTCTATAAAACAAACCATCGTTATACAATAACTTGCCTAATTACCCTAACCTGCCTAGTTAACCTAATTAACCTAGTTAAGTCTTTAAATGTCACTTTAAGCTGTATAGAATTGTCTTGAAAAATATCTGGTAAACTATTATTTGCTGTCATTATGGCAAAGATAAAATAAATCAGTTATTAGAAATGAGTTATTAAAACTATTATGTTTAGAAATGTGTTGAAAAAAAACTGCTCTCTGTTAAACAGAAATTGGGGGAAAAAATAATAATTGATAATTCAATTCAATTCACCTTTATTTGTATAGCGCTTATACAATGTAGATTGTGTCAAAGCAGCTTCACATAAAAGGTCATAGTAAATTGGAACAGTGTAGTTCAATTTGTAGTGTTTAAGTTCAGTTCAGTTTAGCTCAGTTCAGTGTGGTTTAATAATCACTACTGAAAGTCCAAATATGATAATTCTGACGTCAACTGTGTTTTTTTTTTTTTTGTACTCTCAAAATGGCGGTAGCTGTTGACTTGCATTTTTGAGGAGGTTTCAGCTGAAAATTCCCTGAGTGTAAGTGAACTAAATGGTTATTTCACCTAAAAATGTCAATTCTTTTATTTATTACTCACCCTCATGTTGTTTCAGTCCCAAATTAATATATTTTAAGGCCAATTCACACCACACAAACAAACGCCAACAAACAAGATGGCCATTGTGTTTAGAATCTTATGAAAATATGACGGTCATGATCACACTGCCCTAACAATTGCCACAGACAGTAATTAAATAGTTATTTAAGTTGTCCTTCTCAGGGCTGAAAAGACATCTACATGAAGCCTGTCTGGCCCCCAGTCAGATTAAGTACCAGTTTGTTGTCGTTTGTTGCAAAATCATATTACACTGCTCAAATATTCCACAATTCAACAAATGAAGATGGCACATATTCAATCAGGTGAAAGCAAACTCGCAACAAATGTTTAAAAATACGCTCAAATTTGTACAGAGCTTCATTCATTCATTTTCCTTTAGATTAATCTCTGATTTATCAGAGGTCAACACAGCGGAATCAACCACCAACTATTCCAGCATATGTTTTATGCAGCGGATGCCCTTCCAGCCGTAACCCAGTACTGGGAAACACCCATACACACATTCAAACAAACTCATACACTACGGCCAATTTAGATAATCCAATTAACCTATAGCGCATGTGAACTGTGGGGGAAACCGGAGCACCCGGAGGAAACCCACGCCAACTCTGCAACAACATGTAAACTCCACACAGAAATGCCAACTGACCTAGCTGGGACTCGAACCACTGATCTCCTTGCTGTGAGGCGACAGTGCTAATCACTGAGCCGACGTGCAGCCATTTTTTAAGCTTCATATGATTATAATTAAAGTCACATGGAATATTTTGACAATATTTTAAGTTTTCTTTTTAGACTTTTCCTGTTTATAGAGGACGAGAGAGCTCTCTGATTTCATCTAAAATATCTTGATTTGTGTTCTGAAGAAGAACGAAGATCTCAGGGTTTTGGAATGACACGAAGGAGAGTAATTCATGACAGAATTTTCATTTTTGGGTGACAACTTTTGTGTGAACTATCCTTTTAAAAGTCTCAACTCCAAATAATATACATATCCAACAGACTGTATTTGCTAATAATTGTATGTTTGACAGTATATTAGGATCTTTGTTTGATATTTACGACCTTTATATAGCACATGCATACATGTCTATTATATTTCACACCATATGTAAATAAATACTGTGATTTTACAAGCTATAGTGGAATCATTTTGTATAGCACTTGAAAAATGTTTATTTGGATTGCTGATATACAGTGATTACACCCATCACAAATCTCTCGTTTAAATTAATATTTTCTATAGGATGCTTTACAATATTATATTTGTGCATATGCAATAGATTAGTCAGTACTGAAGCCAAATCTGGAGCTAATCTAACAAAATATCTTATGATAACACCCCAAAATCAGTGGCCCAAATTTATGTTAGGAAAAAAATATGAAATACATTTTTATTTTGTAATTTATAATTTTTTTGGAAATTGAATGTATTATCTTTCTATTTCTAAAGATGTTCTGTGACTAAAATATTATTTTAATAAATAAATCTAAATCAGTTTTTTTTTAAATACACCAAAATACACTCAGCGGCCACTTTATTAGGTACATGGAGGTTGAACTGAAGCATCAGAATGGGGAAGAAAGGTGATTTAAGTGACTTTGAACGTGGCATGGTTGTTGGTGCTAGAATGGGCTGGTCTGCGTATTTCAGAAACTGCGTATCTACTGGGATTTTCACGCACAACCATCTCTAGGGTGTACGGAGAATGGTTCGAAAAAGGAGAAAATATCTATTAAGCGGCAGTTCTGTGGGCGCAAATGCCTTGTTGATGCCAGATGTCAGAGGAGAATAGCCTCCTCAGACTGGTTGGAGCTGATAGAAAGGCAGCAGTAACTCAAATAACCACTCGTTACAACCGAGGTATGCAGAAGAGCATCTCTGAATGCACAACATATTGAACCTTGAGGTGGATGGGCTACAACAGCAGAAGACCACACTGGGTGCCACTCCTGTCAGCTAAGAACAGGAAACTGAGGCTACAATTGGCACAGGCTCACCAAAATTGGACAATAGAAGATTGGAAAAACGTTGCCTGGTATGATGAGTCTTGATTTCTGCTGCGACATTCAGATGGTAGGGTCAAAATTTGGCATCAACAACATGAAAGCATAGATCCATCCTGCCTTGTGTCAATGGTTCAGGCTGCTGGTGGTGGCGTAATGGTGTGGGGGATATTTTCTTGGCACACTTTGGTCAATTAGATGCTCAGTTAGTACCAATTGAGCATCGTGTCAACGCCACAGCTTACCTAAGTATTGTTGCTGACCATGTCCATCCCTTTATGACCACAGTGTACCAATCTTCTGATGGCTACTTCCAGCATGATAACTCGCCATGTCATAAAGCGCGAATCATCTCAGACTAGTTTCTTGAACATGACAATGAGTTCACTGTACTTAAATGGCCTCCACAGTCACCATAACTCAATCCAATAGAGCACCTTTTAAATGTGGTGGAACGGGAGATTTGCATCATGGATGTGCAGCCAACAAATCTGCAGCAATTGTGTGATGCTATCATGTCAATATGGACTAAAATCTCTGAGGAATATTTCCAGTACCTTGTTAAATCTTTGCAACGAAGGATTAAGGCAGTTCTGAAGGCAAAAGTGGATCCAATCAGGTACTAGTAAGATGTACCTAATAAAGTGGCCAGTAAGTGTATATTACCCATATTCACTGAAAAATAGATAAAATATTCATTTTCAAAATGGGGTGTACTTATTTATGTTGAGCGCTGTATATACAAAGAGACTCACTCCTGATATGCGTGATCTGTGTATATTTAACCTGTGGATCTTTCTCTTTTAGAATGATGGATTGCCTGGTGTTAATTTTCGACAGGGTGATGCAGTGCTGAAGTATCCACCACTAGAATGTAGAAGATGTAACGGCTGATCTGAAGTTATTGACGATCTGCTGTTCCCGTTTAGCACTATCAGTAAAGCTTCACACGTGCGCCGCAGTCAGCTGTTGTTTTAGGAGTTCATGCGGCTCCTCAATAGATGAACTGATGCTGATAATCACAGCATTTCATCAAACCTCAACCTGGTTTAACACTTGACTGCTTCACAGTGTTTCCATTTTAATTGCGTTAAATCTGTCAGTGAGAAGAACAAGGCAATGGCGGCGAGCTGCTGCGGTAAATGTAAGGTAGCAGAAAATCAATGCCACACGTGGTGGAGTTTTGACAAATGAATTGCTTTGGTGGGTTTTCACAGAAGACAAGCAGAATATGGTGGACTTCAGGGAAAACAAGCTGTCTGTATGTATTAAGATCATCTTGCCACTGCTCTGTGATTGTCCTTTACTTCAATGGTTTTGCTGGACACTTTTTTTCTTTCCCTTTTCTTGAGTCAGGTAAATGTTTATTAAAGGCACAATGTGTAACATTGCTTCATTAAAGGTGCTGTATGTAGGTTTTTGACTCTTCTAAAGCATATAAATAGCATAATATGTTTGTAGATATTTAAGAAACATGCCAAGTGAACAATGCTGAAGTCAGTTATTCTGCTTTGAAAATGTCCCTGCTGAAAAATCCAGCTTAAACCAGCCTAGGCTGGTTGGCTGGTTTTAGCTGGTTGACCAGCCTGGTTTTAGAGGGGTTTTGGCCATTTCCAGGCTCGTTTCCAGCCATTTCCAGTCTGGTCTTAGCTGGTCAGGCTGGAAAATGACCAGCTAAAACCAACTTGACCAGCCTGGTTTAAGCTGGACATAGGTGGTCTTGGCTAGGCTGGTCAAGCTGGTTTTGGCTGGTCATTTTCCGGCCTGACAGCTAAAACCAAGCTGGAAATGGCTGGAAACCAGCCTGGAAATGGCCAAAACCCCTCTAAAACCAGGCTGGTCAACCAGCTAAAACCAGCCAACCAGCCTAGGCTGGTTTAAGCTAAAGGCTGGGTTAAGCGGAACGCTGTCTTGTTTTGGTAATTTTAACAATGCCAGTTTAGCCAATTATATTTCAGAACTCCAGGTTGCCTTGGTGGAAAACCTTGTATTTCCTTCATTCATTCAGAAAGGCTCTCAAAGCATGCGCCCATGACTGAAATGTGAGTTCCACATAAGGTTATTAATTAGCAAATTATGTAAATATCACGAATGTAAATATTAGGTGATCAGGTTACATTGTAACCCTGTGTCCTAACAACACACTACGTGACGAGATTTGCAGTGATAAGCAATTTGGCTGTTTGCACCAGACGAAACATGACAGAAATTTAAATACAGACGTTCAGCAGCACAGAATAGTGAACTCACTCATGAAATGGTAGGTTTATAATCTATTTAATACATATTAAACCTCTTTAACATTATTAAATGTACATGCTGAATCACTCATGTGTTTAGTTCTCAAGTTTAATTTCAAACAGTTTATTTCGTTTTCAAGATCTGAGGTGAACTATTTGCTGCTGCTTTCAGTATTATGGCAATAAATGTCATGTAAAATGGCATTTAAACTCACATTACTAGCATTTAATACTAAATTAAGCATATGAGGTTTACCTGAGATGATCATTATTTCATTGATTTCTGTTGTTCACTTGTGAGAAATAGAGGTCGTTTCTAATATATCAATTCGAGGTGTTGCTCAAACTAAAACTATATAAAAAATATTAAATATTAAAAAATATAAAAAAATATTCCTTCTATTAGGTGTCGTTGCTTTTATTTAGAACACGGTTTAAATCACTCGCTCCGGTCCTCTACCTGGCAACCTGTGTTAGTTTTGAACCAGGAGTGCAATACCTAGTTCAACCACTGGGTGTCAAACTTACTTACTGCACCTTTAAAATATTCCAAAACCAGTAGAACCTTCATTCATTTTCTTTTCAGCTTTGTCCCTATATTAATCTGGGGTCGCCACAGCGGAATGAACCATCAACTTATCCAGCACATGTTTTACGCAGCAGATGTCCTTCCAGCCGCAACCCATCACCGTGAAACATCCACACACACACTATGGTCAGTTTTAGCATACCCAATTCACCTATACCACATATCTTTGGACTTGTGGGGGAAACCGGAGCACGCAGAGGAAACCCAGGCGAACACAGGGAGAACATGCAAACTCCACACAGAAATGCCAACTGACCCAGCCGAGGCTCGAACCAGCAACCTTTTTGCTGTGAGGCGAATGGCTACCCACTGCGCACCCCCTGCAGCCACCAGTAGAACAGTGTTATGTAATTTGCTGACTTGCATTATCCTTAATGTTTTGAAGGATGTTAAAACCCTGAGAAATTAGCTGTTTTAAAACAACACGCAATTTCTTTTTGAAAATAGGCTCATTTTACAACTACCGTTTTCAACATTTTACCATTATTGAACCCGTTCAGCCGATCTCTAACATCATTCCCTATTAGCAAACTAATGGTAAGAGGGGCGTAGTTAAGAATATTGTGGCTGAAGCCGTTAAACTGATGTCAACAGAGAAATACCGCCATTCCAAACACAGAAGAAAATGGTCAGACTTTAATTGAAGATTACCAAAACAAACTATTTTTAGAGGATTAACTTGCATGGATGAATTGCTCACCTAAAATATAATGCTTCATGCTGTCTGATTTCACATAGACTTCAATCTCACTGGGAGATTTTCATCAGTAATATTGTTTTCTCTTAGATGTTTTCTAATAGTGCACAACAAAGTAGTGTGTAGATTAAATACAGAATGGGGAATGGTTGATTTAAATGTTTTGCTTGATGTTCAGTTCAAGGCATATGGTTGCCATTAGTGCCATATGTGCAGTTTGATTTGAAGGGCAACTCTAAATAAAGATGTTTCCATTTTTAAGTGTGAGCGACTGTAGGCCCTGTTTTGTGTGTTTGTTTTCTCTCTCCCATCTACAACGGGACTCGATTACATTTTATATTAAATCATATTTAAAAATAAGCAAATGCTATTGTGCACAAAGCTGAAAGTAAAGCTTTCACACTCCATGTCCACTTGAAATGTGATAACTAATTGGGTATGCTTGATTATCCATCTTGCCTCAGATTTACACCATGAAAGGTTATAAAGGAAAGGAGTCTGGAGAGACAATTAACAACATACAATTAGTCGCCCTTCTTCATTTAAAATAAATAAAGTTCATAATTAACTGGCAGAAATGACCACACGCATGTGAAAGGCTTCACTTAATCATGTAGTCAGCAGGATGTCTCATGAATTAAATATTGAATTAATTAAAGTGGAGCCCTCCAGGGAAGCAATTTGAGATCACAGTTGGAGTCGTAGCCCAACAGCTATAAGCTCCTTATTTACTCATTATCACATTGAAATGAAGGCGCATAGTGTTTAAATGGGGTTTCATAAATTCTGCAGAGCAGGATTGGAGCACCAAGACTGTGGAATATATTGCCATCTAGTGGAGGAATGTGATTAGAACATGGAAGGCCTTGTTTTGGTCCTATTTACACATGATAAGGTGTATTTTGGGCAGTCTGATCACAAGAAGACATAGGAGATGCATTCACATTTACACCTGGTGTTTTAAATTCAAAATTTTTGTCCACTTTAGGTGACACGGTGGCACAGTGCGTAGCACAATCGCCTCACAGCAAGAAGGTCGCTGGTTCAAGTCTTAGCTGGCCAGTTGACATTTCTGTGAGTTTGCATGTGCTCCTCGTGTTCGTGTGGGTTTCCTCCAGTGCTCCGGTTTCCCCCACAGTCCAAAGACATGCGCGTAGTGTTTGTGTGTGATTGGGAATGTGTGGGTGTTTCCCAGTGATGGGTTGTGGCTAGAAGGGCATCCGCTGCTTAAAACATATGTTGGAAAAGTTGGCGGTTCATTCCGCTGTGGCGGAACCCCAGATTAATAAAGGGACTGAGCGGAAAAAAAGAAAACGAATGAATGAATAAATTATTATAGATTATGCTTTTCTTCCTGCTTTCTTCATTCATCAATCCTCTCCATTTTGTTAGCAACCCCATCTTCCAACTATCCAATCAGTTTGCAAAGAATGAAATCAAGCACCGGCGTACATTTTTTTCGGCATACCAACTTTAATAACTTTTTGTTTAATTATATAGATTACAGCTGCAATTTAAAGCTTTATTTTGAATCAGGATAAGGTTTTAAAAAGATTACAAGAGCTTATAGTTTCCAAGTCTCTGTAAACCTATCCAGTATATATTATACTATTGTGTATTATAAAGAAGAAAAATCATATATATTATAAACTTCAAAACTTCATTTGCACTAATTATAAGCAAGCTATTTGCTAACTAAGCAAGCTATGTCACATGTTTTTAAACATAGAGAGTCAGGACCTCAGTTTAACATCTCATCCTAAAGACAGCACTCACTGGGTAGTATAGAGTCTCATCATTATACTGGGGCATTAGGACCCACACAGACCACAGGTTGAGCACCCATTGCTGGCCTCACTAACACCACTTATGGCAGCAATGTAGCTTTCCCGTGTGGTCTCCTATCCAGGTGCTGACAACACACAGCCTGCTTAGCTTCAGTGGGTGACCATGTTAGAGTTGCGGAGAGCTAGCTGCCAGCTAATCTCAAGAGGATCAAAGCCTGAGTAAAAAAAGAAAGTTAACACGATACCCACAAAGTCAGACTGCACTGGTTTTGGGTGTTCAAAACTAATACTGTAATCCTGAGTGTGTTCAGCGACCATCATAGTAGGCTATACAGGCCTGTGGTCTAACACAATTTAGACCCAATTTACACCTGGAGTTATCTGGCTGTGACAAATAGTTTCAAAAAAATAGATCACCCATGAATGAAAATTCTGTCGTGATTTATTCACCTCCACATGTTTCAAACCTTTAGTTTCTTTTCTGTTGAAACTGGAAATCTGTAACTATTGACTTTCATTAGTTTTTCCTACAATTTAAGTCAACTTAAACTTGGTTACTGGTTTTCAGCTTTCTTTTTCAGCCTTCAGCTTTGTGTTTAAAATAAAAAAGTAACCCATAAAGGTTTTTTTAACAACCTGAGGGTAAATAAATAGAGCAGGGGTGCCCAAATTCAATCCTGGAGGGCCGGTGTCCTGCAAAGTTTAGTTCCAACCTCAACCAGACCCGCCAGCTAATCAAGCTCTTCCTAGGCTTTCTGGAAACATCCGTGCAGGTGCTGAGGCAAGTTTGGAGCTAAAATATGCCTAAAATATGCACAACACCGGCATTCCAGGACCTAGTTTGGGCACCCCTGAAATAGAGCCTATTTCATTTTTGGGTGTATTATTATAGAGGGTATTTCATGCAAGAAGAGCTTGTGTACTTTTTCTGCTTGCATACTCACAAAAATCATCAAAACAGACAAAATATATCTTAATCTTTTTAATAGCAGACACTCTTGAACATCAATCTTGACAGTTTTTATTTTTATTAAGGAACATTTATTTTCCACACCTTTTTATTTCTCACATAAAACCGTTACAGTTATCAAAAAATAAACGAATACCGGATCTTGACTCAACTGGATTGGTTTTGAAACGACTGAGCAGTTATAAGAGGAATTTTATTTTGGTTCAAAACAGGCAGCACCCAGTTTTTAGTAAATGGGTGCGGCCAACTCTGTTTTTCATCACGTGATTCGAAGCAGCCAATGCGATTTGTCGGCTAGAGTGACTCAAAACTGTCATCACCAATCGGAGAGCTCGCCGCGCTGAACTCAAATCTGTTGAAAAAGCGCGTGTTGATCTGAGTTCAGTTTTGATCTGAGTCTGGGGTTCATGTGCTTGTCTTTCCTTGTTGACAGAAGAAGACAGAAAAAACGTAAGTTATATGTTGTTTTTGTCAACCGTTATTAATGCTATGTGAGTATTGTCATGATTTGGCACTTTTTACGCGTGGGTAACGTTAGAAAACCGGAGAGTGTTTGTTGATTCTTTAGTAAGTTGGCAGAATAAAAGCTTATTGGTGAATTAAGTTGTTTTGATTTATTCGTTTTGACACTATGCTGCACATAGCCTACCATCCAACGTCGTCAGGATACATGGTATATCTGTCATGTCAGTCATTCATCATAAACATCGACAAATTCAACAAGCACTTCATTAAGGAATGACTTAAGTCAAGTGGGATTAATATTTTCATATCGTAAATGTATTACATGTAGAAGCCAATGATAAGGTTTGTTTTTGTGTTTGGGTAAAACATATTTTTGTTTTATTCTGTGATCTGCTTATGACCAAGTTTCAGGTACACATTTTTTTTAAGTAACGTTAACCAAAAAGGTGTTTTCAGACATGATTCTATTCATTTTTAGACTACGCAGAACCTAAGTATTGACTTCTGGATAAAAAAAAAATCTATATTTACTGGAACAACACACTTATAAATTGACAAATTAACCAGTTGCCATTTTCTGGGGGGAAAGGCTATTTATGGCCCGTTTGCACTGAGTGGTATGGTACGGTTTGGTTTGGTACGACCTTCCTAATGGGTAATAAGCAGATGTATGCATATGCAACTTTGGTAGGGGTCATAGGTGAGTGAAAACATCTGAAAGGACTCTTCTTATCTGGGCTGCTGTCCCAGTATCCTGAGGACTCCAGAATTTTTTATTTTTTTGCATGCATTTACATTCCTCTTACTGTAATAACCCTTAGAAACGTAAATAAAACCTAGTCATTTAATGGAACAGAACAAAACATCAAACTCTGGAATTTCGTATGAACTGGATTATGAAACGAGTGCATATTTATTTTCTGCCTTAATTAATGTTATTACATTCCTGAGATGTGTCAGTCAATTCTCAGATGCTGTATCATATACAGACAATGATGAAGAGAAGAGCGGCTGTAAATCAACCCCATCACTTAATTTCACTGTGGAAAATGTTTAAAAATGCCTTTTAAAATAGGCATGGGACGATAACTGTTTTCAAGGTATACCGCGCGGTTTTAAAAAAAGTCAAGGTTTAAATCTGCCAACATTTTCTGTAATACCATTCCTAAGGTATGTGTAAGATTGTTTTATTAACATTTTTTTAAGACAAGTATCTTCAGCAGAAAAAATATCCAAAGACGCTGTTTTAAATTGTAAGGAAATCTGTGTTTTTGAAATTAATGAAGACAGCAGAAGACAATGATACATTTGAATTATTTAGCCTGACATGTTTACGATTACAAAATATTATAAATCTTTCAAAAATTAAAATCTATTATTTTCAAAGGGGAAAAAAGTTTTTGTTTTTACCCAGATATTTAAAAGGAATATATTTTAGAGCAGTAATCACAATACCGTGAAATCATGATATTTTTATCCAAGGTTATCATACCGTCTGAATCTTATACCGGCCCATGCCTACTTTAAAAACAAACTTATTGACTGGTGAAATTGAGATATTTTTTTATTATTTAATTTTTATTTTATTTTATAACAATGTGATTTCTTGCAGGTGGAAGATTGTCATCTTTGAAGAACTGTCCTAACACTGGTAGATGAACACAATGGAGTCTGTGGTGAGAAAGGTACACATTATACTGTATAAAGATGATCAACTCTTGTGAGGAAAATAAAAAGTGTTTGCTTTATGTAACTTGCCTAATATGTTCTTTTGTTTTTAATCAGCGTAACAAGGAGAACACTAAACCAGTTTCTGGCCCTAAAAAACAAGTCATCAGCAGTACTGTATCGAAACAAAGAGTACCATGTAAAACGGCACCCCTTCAGTCAAAGAATGATCTGAGGGAGGATAACTCTGGAAAGAAGGGAAAGAATGTTAGAGCGCATGACAAAAGTAATGATGCTGATCCTGTTAAGCGTTACACTCTAAGCCAGGCCTTTCGTACACAGCAGACTATAAGACAACGAAAGCTTGTGGAAGAAGTTCAGAAACCACCTTTTACGGTCTCTGCTGTCCAGAAATCCAAACCTGGTACGTATAAGGGCCGTGTGATCCAGTCAAAAATCGATTGTTTCAGAAAACCCAGTGGGGATGTGAAGACCACAGAAAAGAAAGTGATCTCAAAACTGGATGAGACCAAAGCAAAACCTGAGGTGCCTAAAATTCGGTCAAAGTCTGTTACTTCTCTGCAAACCTCTATTAAACCAAGAGTCAACTCTGTTCTGTCATCCAGATCAAAATCAGTCTCTGATGTCCCCCGGAATGTCCCTGAAAAACCAGTCCACAAGTCTGTTTCTCTTAAACAAATACCTCAAAAGGTGCCAAGTTCCATCTCCCAAACAGGAGCCCATCGAGCTTGTGTTTTTCCCAGGCCAGCCCCTCTAGCTACAGGACGCTCGGCCACCAGCAAAGCCATCACTATGAAGAAGCAGGTGCCAAAACCCAAACCCACCCTCACTGATCAAAACGTCAGCAGGGCTGTCACAAGTACAGTCAGCCAGTACAAAGTACAAATGCAAACGGCTGAAGAAAGAAGGTGAGTTGTACTGTTTCATTAATTTGTAATATGATTTCAGGCCAGTAGCAAGGGGGAGTTTGGGTGGTTCGGAAGACCCACCCCTCACTGACAAAGGTCCAGAGTTTGTCATTTGTGTTATTTTGACTGTTATGCCATCATAAATCGTGAAAATAACCCATCGAAAAAGGCTTTAAGAATTCTCTGTTGGCTGTCGTTTCGGTGGGACTTCAGCTAATCAGTTTTTGCCAATGGTAACAAATATTTTCATTTTATAATCTGACGCAATTTAAGTCATATTTCGCTACTGTATTGTTTTTAAATAGAAAAAAAACATTTTACAAGCGACTTTTATTCTAAACTTTAGACCTTATTCTTGAAGCAAAACATGACTAATAAAAAGGTGTGAAGCACCAAAAGCGGACCATATTAAGATTAATTTGAATACTATTTTGGCTCTTGTTATACATGAATTTTAAAATTTTCATTTAAAAAAAATAGATTTATAACTAGAGAGGCTAGAAAAATTGTGACTCCCTCTGTTATTATGTTTTCATAATTTTTATTTTTTATTATTCAAGAGGCCAAATTGTGACTGAGAAAGGTTGAATGTGCTGTCAGTTTGTTATTTGTCAAATAAATGATCAGGCATTTGCCGGTATAGGTTTCTGCCGGTATGAGATAAAGTATTACAATATTGTGATTACTGCCCTAACTTAGTCTTTTTAAATGTCTAGGTAAAACAAAAAACTTTTTCCCCATTGAACACAATTTATTTTATTTTAAGAAACATTTATAAGATTTTGGAGCAGTAAACATGTCAGGCTAAATAGTTAAAATAAATCATTGACTTCTGCTCTTTTCATTAGTTTCAAAAACAGATTTCTTTATAACACATAAAAAATACATTTAAAAAATCTCACATAAACCTTAGGAACAGTACAACAGAACATTTTCGCGGTAAACCTTGAAACCGGTCATCGTCCCATGCCTAATAAATGACGATATGCCACAGTTTTTCAATTTAAAACTTTAACACATCCCTATTTTCTGATGATAAATGATGTAATGCATTTGTATTTAAAATATATTTTTTTCATATTTCTTTGTTCTATTGTAAATCTTTAGGGGAATATTTTTGGTACATCAAAAATGTGGTTATGATGACCATCAGACAAACTGATCCAGCTTCAAATGGTGCTTAAGATGTCACTAAAATGCAGTAATTAAGTCTCAAAATTAGACATTGAGGCATATAACTGCAAAAAAAGTCCACTTTTCGAGAAAAAAAAGAACCACACCTTTCACCAGGCTGGCTACAGGCCTGGATTTTAATATTTTTACTCTTCTATGAAGAGTTCATAAAATATAACAATGAATACATACAATTCTATTCAAACTATATTTTGAATACTTTTCAGAGAATCACCTTTACTAGTTTTATGTACTTTTATGACAAAACTGATACATTTTCCTTTGCTGTTTTGTACACTAGTTTTCTGTATACACTAGTTTCTTGGTAAATCAAGAACTTTTGTTTACTTATAGGCAGAATAAGTAATATGCATGATGTCAGAGTTTACAGATGATGGTATCATTTTTTAAATCTTGCACTCTAGAATTTATTTTCAGGCCACCAAATATGCAGTTGACGAGTTAGTAAAACTTCAAAATGCACAGAAACGTTTTTCAATATTATAAAATTGCACCAATGTATGCAGACTTTCTCAAACGAAAAGGTAAAATCTTTTGAAGAATGCAAGAATTAAGTATACGGAGCAGTTTTAACAGTGTGACAGTATGGTTATAGCAGATGATTTTAATTTATACTCTCCTTTCAGAGCAAAGCTTGCAGAATGGCTGGCTTCTAAAGGAAAGTCTCTGAAGAGGCCTCCAATCTCAGACAACTCAGCAGTGCTTTCACGGAAACCAGCTCCACGGCCTAAAACTGGACCCAAAGCCACTACCTGTGTTCAATCAAAGCCTGTCATGCAGAAAACAGAGCCTGTAAAACCAGCCCCTGCCTTGAAGACCACCAACCAAACTGATAAAGTCCCTGACTCAAAACCAGTGAATACAAGTAAATCAAGCAATATTATGAATACTACATTAGACTTGCTGGACAACAGTGACATGGATCTGCCAGTTGACCCAGAGATAAGAATGGAGTCGGTAAGAACCATGAAATAGACTTCCATTTATGATGCACTGATACACATACCCCTTTTCCACCAGCATGAACCGGGTGCTAGTTTATATCAAGTTCTATTGCCAATTTGGAGCTGGTCCACCTATCGAGTCTTTAAAGAATCGCCTTGCTTTTCCAAAGGCGAGAGAGCCACAGTAGATCTACATCGGAAATCATTGTATAATCTCATCTTTCCCAACAATGCATAGAAGCCCCAAATACAAACACACCATCAGTGTTGCTAATAATGTTAATAGCTTTGTGAATTTTAAATCGGTATCCAAACATTGTGAATTGTATAAATGTAAATTTACAAGTGATAACAATGTTTTCAGGATTGTTTTCTGCTGCTATTTTAAAAATGGCACTCAAAACAGTTTCTGTTTGTCTCGTTAGTGACAAGTAATAATGCCCAAAGCTCTGATTCAAGCATTTTTTTTAACTTCTAGCCCAGCATTGTTTTGGTGCTACTTAAGAACCATTTTTCCTGGTTCAGAGCTGATGATTTGAGAGGGGTCTGTATGCAGACTATGAGTTGCTGCATGCTTAACCCCACCTCTACCCCTCACAACGATGTCACCTAGCTACATTAAGTGCGTTTCGTCTAACATTGTCAAGTCTGAGATATGCAGTCTCAGCTTGCCAATCCAAATCTGCATCCAGATACTATTGGATGCTTTCAGTGTCGAAAGAAAAATTCTCTTGCTCCGAACCAGCATTCAAACTGCCTTGGTGAAAAAGGGGTAACACATTTATATAGTTATTAAATAATGTGAATTTCTGTTTTGCAGTTGGTGATGAACTTGTGTGATAAACTGGAGGCGATGGAAACGCCCTCATCGTATGAAGATGGTGCGTCTCATTCAGAATCTTTATGCATTAGTATTATTACCAGTACTGTGGTTTTAATACATTTCTTATTTTTTTCCTACCCATCCTCTATAGCTATGAATGCTGACGGATGTGATGCATTGGCAGAGAAGAGAATGGAAATGCAAGTAGAGGAGCACACAACAGATAGAGTGTTTGAAATTCTAGAAGAGGAAGAACTTGAGGATGAGGAAGACATTACAGATGACATTAAAAAGGCTGACATAAAGCATGAGGATGATCAGGAACCTCAGGAGAAGAAACTATTTGATAGTGAAGATGATGATAGTGAGGAGATGAGGTGTACCACTCCAGAGATGGAAGGCGCATCCATTGTGAAATACAATGTAAAAACTACTCCATATCTGCAGAGGTGAGTTTGAGGAAATTCAACCCTGTACAAATTTATTTATGTGTATGATATAATGACTAAATTATAGTTCACACTAAGGTTGGGTTGATGGACAATGCAACCGTCCATGGCCGATAGACATCACGATGCTGAGTCAGCATTGCGATCCTCCACCCTGCCCCCATCACAGCAGCAACCCGCTCGTGAAAAATACAAACATCCCCGTTTACACTAACACAACTTGGTTTTAAAATAGCATTTTAGAACAAAAACAATCCACGTCCACACTGGCGTTTCACCTAGCATTTCTGAAAAAAATCTCCATCCACACTATACAGCTGAAAACGCACATCTGAGTTCCAGCAGTCAGCAGGTGCTTTGAGCACAAAACCCCAGAGAGCAGTGCACATCGGACAGTTGATGAAGGATGTACATCTCACTGTAGTTGTTAAACGTGATATTTAATTAATCTTGTCTCTATCTGACTCTCCAGTCTTTTGAATTTATCAGGTAACGTGTCACAGCGTTAGTACACTGCTTTGATCTTTCACGCTTGTACTTAATAATTTTAGTGAAAACCTCAGATACTGTTGGTTGGTTCCTGTTGGTTGTGCACCTTTTTTACCAATCAAGTTTGTCGACGACATTATAACGACACAGATCACTCTGCCTATTCATGCCAGAGTCCTGCGGGAAAAGTGATTGACAGATGGTAATTTGTGTGTTACTTATCTTTATTTATGATTTGGTTATTGGTAAAACCAAGACCATGTGGGTCATGTAGTTGAAATGGTAGGCTACAAACAACGCTGCCATCGTCCATTGCGATGTTTCACATTAGACATTGTACGATGCCAAATTTGTCGACATCGCCCAACCCTAGTTCACACCAATAAACCAAAATGTTGTTTATTATAAAGTGTGTAACTATGGGTATGTCATCTGTTGCTTTAATTTCTCAATCTCTTTAAAGACTGATACATTTTGATTGGCTATCAATGATTTTGTTCATAACCTGAACAAAAAAGATCTGAATGGAATCCTAATCAAATTGCTTCTCTGTGGCATTAACATTATAGCTGTAAAGTGGGCTTCAGTATTCTCAACAATTAAATCATCATTATTATTATTATTATTATTATTATTATTGTTATTATTATTAAATTTTTACTCTAATACAAATTTACTATTTACTTCCCCTGATGTCTTCTCAAACCTATAAGAATTTCACTGCTTTTTGTAACATTTTTTAAAATGAATATTAATAGTTTTATGACCAAAATATAAATTAACATTTCCTTATGTCCTATCAGTGTAAAAAAGAAAATCGAGTGCGAGGCAGCACCAGGCAGTGGCTCTCGACACAAAAGCACCATCAAAGACCTCAAGTTTCTGACACCTGTGCGACGATCAACAAGAATCCAGCGCAAGTCCTCCCGTCTGCCAGGTATGCTGAACGATCACGACACGTGCGTCTCCTCATTGGCTGAGCTGGTACAGATGGAAGATGCCGATGCGAATGCTTACATCTACAGAAAAAACCCAGCTCTACTGGAAGACTTGCCTGATCACCCTGGAGACTTGGCAAAAGTATGCAGTTAAACAAAAGAAGTCACTTTGTAATTGGACATTTATAGCATATGTAATGGCTGCATTTTAAGGTGTTCTTTGTGACACTAAAAAAAGTAATTTAATATTTAACTGTTTGCATTGGGCTGCTACTACATAGAGTAATATCTTAATGTCTGCTTGACAATATGATTTTAGGCACTTTTGTCAGCATCTTCTGTGCTTTCATAAGGCTTATGTTTGTGTGTGTATATATATGAAGAGCTATTTCTGTGCTTTGTACCACTTTATTATACCTGCTTTGTTCATTTTATAAACGTGGAAGTTGAAAAAATTGTAAAAAGACTTGTTTTGGGAAGTATCGAATTTAGCAAACCAAAAAATGTTTCCTTTCGCTTCACTTACATTAATTTCTCTCTAAGATGCTTCCAGTAGGCTACTGCAAATGTTATTGTTCTGCTGTTCATTTTCTCGCTTTTAAACTTGTTTGTTTTCTGAGCTTACAGTAAAGTCATTTTAATTCACAAAAAATTTGTTGAAATGTTCTCCGAGGATATAATTCATCCCTCATTTCTGACCATGTCTTTTTAAAGGCAAGATGAGCATTCACTACTTCATTTTTTTTTAACCATAATGTTGATCACTGCAATATAAGACATTTTAATAAAGATTATTTCAGTTCAACAGCTTCATTGTCATCATTAATATATCAGAAATGTGTTTAATGCATATATTAAAGTGTTTATTTGTTTTAGAATGAGGAAATGAAATTGATCTCTTGTTACTTCTATGACCTTGAAGTGAAAAATGCTTGGCAAGATAAATATTTAGCATTTATTTTTAAACCATAGAATAAGATTTAATGCATATCAATGGTAAGTTGGACCGTAGACTGAAAATTATAAAATTACGTGACAGGCTAACTCAGCTTATTTTAAGGTTTATTCAATGAGTGTTACTTTAAATTTCCTCAGGCAAATATTTTCCACATTTAAACCCGCTCCTCCATGACTGCCGCCAATTTCATCTAGTAGCCGTGCGCTGATTGGCTGGAATTTTGAAGTCGCCATGCGCGAGCAAAGCATTGTGGGACAGAGACGAACTTCAACGCGCTTCTCCTCCAGGCCACACAAAGCACTAGAGTGCCGATCAATTTACCGCTTTATTAGTCTTCAAAACTATATTTTTAAAACTTTCAGAGCGAAATCTCACCACTGGTAATCCAATGAACTAGATTCGCTTTTAAGATTCGACTCAGGGTGGACGCACGATGCCTAATTTCTGCGCGGCGCTCAACTGCTCCAGGAACAGCACTCACTCGGTGCTGGCGTTCTTCAGGTTTCCACGGGACCCGGAGAGGTAAATTTGTACATGTTTACCTTACCTAAGTTACTTTTTGTTATCCAAACGATGTGTTTTTACGTTAAAACTGCATTTAGCTGTTGTTGTTTACCAGCGCGCAGACTGCGTTTGCGTCGCTATAGTGTGTTAGCTTGCTGACAGATTAGATGTAAAGTTGAGCGAGTCTGTCATATCTTACTGTCTGTATGATTCAATTATATTGTATGAGTTTTAAGGAATTTTTTTTAAGCAGTCCGATTTTAAAATACGTTGGCATGATAATGCAAGTTACGATAAGAATGTGTAAATGTTAGCCCAACTAGCAGTAACAGCACTGTACTGATTGACTGTATTGTGAGACATGGATATGAACTTTCTTGATCCTATTGTAGACATTGTGTATTTATAACCAGACAAAGTCAACTGCGCATTAGTGGAAAAACCTGACATTAAAAATATGGGTCACACTTTATTTTGATGTCCCTTTAACGCATTTTGTTGAATATAAGTTACATTGCATCTATATGGCAACTAATTCTCAATAGATTATAAATAGACTGTTAAGTTAGGGTTAGTGTAAGTTGACATGTGCTTGCAAAGTTTCGTATAGTCAGTTAAATGTCTGTTGAAGGAGCAGTATCAACAGATATTAAGCAGACATTCTACTGATACTCAAATGAAGATGGAATGCAACTTTTAGTCAACAAAATGTGCAATAGGGATCATCAAAGTAAAGTGTTACCAAAGTATGAGCTGTACTTTATTGCTGCACCTAAATATCATTGCACAGAATACATGTTGAACGTTTATTCCCTAGATGTAAGAAATGGGTGGAAAACTGCAGTCGCTCAGACCTGAAAGACAAAACACCGGATCATCTGAACAAGTACCACAGACTGTGCGCCAGACATTTTGAGCCTAACTTGATAACCAAAACTGTAAGTTGTTTGTCTTTTTTTTTATCGTGGTAAAGTTGCTTTTATATTCACACATTCAGGCTTTCTCCTTAATAATATAATTTCAGAAAAGTATTTTTTGCAAATTCTATATAATAAAATCATAGTAGCAGCCATTTCCCAGTGATGGGTTGCGGCTGGAAGGGCATCTGCTGCGTAAAACATGTGCTGGATAAATTGGCCAGCACATTAATTAATCTGGGGTCAATCCTGTCCCCAGATTGATAAAGGGACTAAGCGAAAAAGAAAATGAATGAATGAATATTAGCAGACAATGACTATCAAAGTACAACATTGTTCACAGTTAAATAAATAGTGCTGATGTTGTTTTCAATCATAGTCACATGTGATTTCAGACCCAATATTCAACGTAGCATGGTAAACCATTTTTAGGGAGTGTGTCACTGAACGAATGCTTGAATATGAAACCAACTTTACTTCAATATGCTTTTTTGTGGAGTGGAATAACATAATTAACGTTAAACATTATATTTGGGAACTAAGAGAAAGTGTGAATTGTCAAATATTATTAAGTCCAATGTTGTTTAAAAAATCGTTAAACTGCTGAATGCCACAGCTTTCCATCTTTAAATAACACTGCATATTATTGTGATTATTTTCTAGAGCCCTTTCAGGACTGTACTGAAGGATAGTGCTGTACCAACTATATTTGACAATCCTTTTAAGCGGTCAAATAATGAGGTAAGAGCTGCTCAGTATTGAGGGCAAAGGTCTTTGTGTGAAATTTAGTGTCTGTGTGTATTTTTACTATGATTTACAGAAACCCACTGACATTTCATTTAGTGTAACTAAGTTTAGACACCAAAATTCTTTGTATATTTACTACAAGAATTCAACACTGACATATTAAAAGACTTTCTTTATGGATAAATGCTACATAATTGTAATAGTTAATCATTTTCTTGTCGCTCTTTTTAAAAAAAAAATACTTGATTTTACCCATTTGTGAGCAACATGTTTTTGATTGTTAAAAATATAATACATTTTAGCACAATCACTTATTATTTTACGTATTTTTACATGAAGTTTTACATGTACTATGTTGTATAATTTTACATAAACATATTTTATGCAGAAAGACAATGGAAAATTTCCATTCATGTTTTCATCTTTTGTTTTATATATATATATATATATATATATATATATATATATATATATATATATATATATATATATATATATATATATAGCTTGACTTGGAGTTAATGTTTCTATTTACATAAAATCAGATTCATAAACGTATTTGATTAGGGCACCAAATTGGTCCCATCTTTAACCTATATATCAATCTATGAGTCTTTTCTGTACACAACAGAGGTTACTGTATTATGGTCTCCTTTCATATGAAGGTAAAAGTCAATTATGTGTAGATACTGAAAATGAGTGGTTTACTAAAGAGCTCTGTATGTTGTTAACAGGCAGACAAGGATGCCCCTGAAGCGAAGAAAAATAAATGTGAGTTTTTTTTCTTGTTTTGTTTAATTCTGTGCTATGATCAAGAAAGATCTACCTATTACAGTATTGTTTTTTTCTAACATATTTACATACCTCTTCTATTCATAGTGTTTGCACAACAACTATGTACTTGAAATCAGAAAATGTTGCATTTTTTAAATTTTGTATACAGATAATATTGTTGGCAAAACAGATCTAAAAATTTACATTTCGTGCCTGAGGCCTGTTGCACAAAACTTGTTGAATTAACTCAAGGTTGTAGAATACATTTTAGGTTGACGAATCCAAGGAAATGCATACTGGTTAAGGTCAGGTCAGGTTGTTTTACAATGCTTGATTTAAAAACTTTCTCTAAACTCAGGGTTAACTCAGCATTTGCGATTACCTGTCCATATAATTTCAATATTATTATCTCTCATCATTATCAGAAATATAATTAATTAAAACACATATGCAAAGCTGATATAAATGCTGTTGGTGCAGTGAAAGTTTGAGAAGGCAAAATATATAATTACAAATCAATAATTTGTTTTATCAATGTAGGTTCACAAACAGCCCAAGACAGCCATTTTTAAAGCTTTATAAATTAAACCTTATTCATATGTTAATTTTTAAATGTTAAAGACATTAGTAATATTATTAGACAATTCAAAAATAAGGTTAGCCATGTACCTTAAGTTACTGTGGCTACTAAACCTGATCTAAACCGACCCAAAAACTTCTTGAACCCAAAAACTCAGAGCTTGCTCAATGTAATCACAAACTCGCATGTGTAAAAACTAGGGGTGTGACGGTAACCGCATCACCGCCTTACCGCCATAATGAGATGTCAACCGCGGTGATGTGGTTTATTACCGTCATCACCGCCCATTGTAGTTTATTATTTATTTTGGCTTGTGAATCTTTCAGGATTGTATAGAAAAACTGAAAAAACTAAAAAAGGGAATAAAAGGCCTGCCCTAAGTATTTTCCACTTAAATTACAAATTTAGATTACAAAACGCAAACACTGAATCCTTTTTAATAACCAGCATAGGCTGTTTTTTATTTAAGCTTATTTATATAAAGCAGACCTACTAACTCAAATCAATGGCTCCACGAAAATAAGCATTTTTAACGCACCGCTGTAATTTCTATATTCCAATCCCTTTAACAACATTTTTAATACAAGTCATTATTTTAAAGATTATGACTTGAGAATATGATTTTACCTCAGCGCTGCACTTTTCAGGTGACGGAGTGTTGTGGAAGTAGTTAAACTCTCCTCAGTTTAATTTACAGTGTCAAACTAGCACAGAATATTAGTATATTAATATAGGCTTTGCTAAAAGCTGGTTTAAATGTAGGTCTTTTTTTACAGAAGCTATAAACAGACGCGCATGCTGCGACCGGTGATGAGTCACAAATCGCAAATATTTGACTCAAAGTAGGCTATAGCATATAATAATTTGTGTAAAAGACATTTATAAAAATATGTAGCTAATATATCACAGTGGTTGTGTAGCAGTAATTACAGTGGAGCATTAATTAAATCCTTTTTTTTCCTGTGGAGCGAAACAAACACTGCACAGAATGTTAGCGGATGGAGACGCACAAAAATATACAATTCAGATATTTTCGTCGGAAGAAAAATATTCTTTGAACGAATTTCGTTTTGTACAATTTGTATCTTAGTTTTGTCGGTCAGTTATTTACAAAATAAACAAGAATAACTAATAAACTTTGAGGTGAAGCGATGTGCCTCAGGGTCCGCTTATGCCGCGGCCAAAAGCACAAACCGGTTAAATACAATAAATCTGTAATATAAATAAAATAAAAGTGAAATATTCATTTGGAATATTGAATCTTTGTTAACTGTATGATCAAAATTAAAACAGCAGCCTATACTAATCACTCTTTATGACAAATATCCATTGATCGGTCAGTTTTGCTTTAGTTATCAAAGCGTTTGAAACTTTTTGATATTTTAGGCAAAGTGGTCTGCATAAACCAATGATCGAACTTATCCACCTGCGACCCCACCCATAATTAAACATCATGTAGGCGAGCTGGGCTTATTGATTACCTGAACCGTGTATTAACGGCTGCACCAGCATAATCGAGTTCTGCGTATTAATAGCAGTACCAGCAGATATAAGAGAGTTATTAAAAAGCCTATATTAATATACTGATATTCCTGTGCCAGTTTGATAGTTTAACTACTTCACACTTACTCATTGTTCCGCTACATTCAATTCTTCCATGGCGGGGCGCCACGCCAAGGATTCATCCCGCCAGGGCCTACATTACAGCTTCTCATTCAAATTTTTTTTATTATTTTAAGTAGCAGGTGATAATCGCACCAAAGCGTATAAAAGGTAAGTAAAATTATAACAGCGCGAACTTTTCTGTAACCGTAGTAGTGCTGTGTTTGTTTAACCCTTTAAGGTTACGTGCTGACTGACTGACTGGCTGACTGTGACAGGTGCGTTATGCCTGAGGCCAGCAAACAAGACGTATAGCCGTTTTATTTAATTTCAGGACGCATTAATACCGGAGGCATTCATACATATTATAGAAAATCTATTAAAGGCTGGATACTCGTTACACAAACGCACTAAATCGCACTTCAGCAACGTTTATTTGAGAGCGCACAAGAAGATGTGTAAAAACACAAACTGGTGTTGTGCAACAGGCCTCAAGCCTTTTTGCAAAGAACCTCTTCTGTTTTGCACACATTTGCTCCTGTAATCCACCATTGTTTATTTGGTTTTCAAATATTACCATTCACTAATATATATATCTCACTTAATAAGAATGAGCATTATATTGTTGTTTTCTCACAAACATGTTTTTTTTTTTTTGTAGTTTACACCGATTAAGTAATTATTTATTTTCAAAAACTTGGATTTTGAAGCCTGTTATCTAAAATTTGTATTTTCAGGCTCCAAGACAGTTGGTAAATTGATTGCAAAATGCTTTCAGTTTTACGCTCCGTGCTTTGAATAAAATTTTAGAATATAAAATAATTTTGAGGTAGTAATGCTGTGATAGCTGAATATACACATATTTACATGTAATCTACCATAAAAAATATTTCTTAATTTACCCAATTTTATATTCCCAGCGGACTCTCAAAATGAGGAACCTAAAGATAATAGTGAGACCGCAACCAAAGATGTGAATGAGAACAAAAATGGTGATGGGGTTGACAGCAGCCCTCCAGTCATTGATGAAGAGACGCTGAATAAAGAGTATCTCAAGTCTCTGTTTGATGTTGTTGTGATGATGGGCACCCAGAACATTCCTCTGCACGGCCACTCTGACAAAGAACCCAGAAGCAAAAGCTTCACTCCCAGCAACTTCCAGGCTCTGCTGGAGTACCGCATCAATGCAGGTGACGAATTCCTCAGAAAGAAGTTTGAGGGGTCACCTGTAAACCTCGAGCATTGCTCCTCTATCCAGTTACAACAGATCTTAGAAGTTATTGAAAAGTGCATTCGTGAAGAGCTGTTGGCTGAAGCTAAAGAAGGACGTTGCTTCTCTTTAGTTGTAGACAACGTGATTGAGATAGGAGGAGAAAACTATGTCCCATTGTTTGTACGTTTTGTGGACAAGACCAACTGTCTCCGGGAAGAGTTTGTGGAGTTTCTGCTCTTTGAAGGTGATGTGGAGACCATCACAGAGAGGCTTGTTACGGAACTGACTGAGAAATGTGGCCTGGACATGAAGTATTGCAGAGGACAGGCATATTTGTGTTCTGGGGTGTCTGCTATGAAGGTCAAAGCGATGGTGGCAAAAATAGCTGAGCTACATCCGCTAGCAGTTCTCACTCCTTGCTCCAGTTGCTCCCTGAACATCTGCCTGGCAAACACAATGACGTTCACCGGAGTGCATCTCGTCATGTCTACCCTGAAAAAGCTGGATGCATTTTTCAGTAAATCGCCCTTGTTGCAAAATCAGCTGGAAAGTGCTATTTCGATCTACTACCAAGGAAATGAAGAGAAGGCCAATGTCCTTAAGGAGGCATGCGGCTCTAAATGGACAGAGCAACACGATACCTTCGAATTGGCGGTTGACCTCTTGGAGTCTCTCCTGCTTTGTATGGACAGTGTGCATGATAATGAAGATCACAAATGGAGTGATGAAGTGGCGCACAATGCTTTTGTCATATCTGAGGCATTGGCTGATTTTGAATATGTCATGACATTAGTGGTGTTAAAAAACACCCTTTCCTTCACCAGAGCCTTTGGCAAGAATCTGCAAGGGGAAACCAATGAGGTCTTCTTCGCTTCTGGCAGTCTAACTGCAGTTCTGCATTCGCTGAATGAAGTTTATGAGAATATCGAGGTCTACCATGAGTTCTGGTTCGAGGAGGCTGTAAATCTGGCCGCATCTCTTGAAATCCCAGTGAAAGTACCTAGGCTGTACTTCAGAAAACGACCAACGTCTGGTGAGGAAATCCAACCTGAGACCTACTACAAAGACCAAGTTACCATTCCTGTGGTTAGCCATGTGATCAAGGAGCTCTCTGACCTGTTCTCTGAAAATCATCTGAAGGCCTTAAAGTCCTTGTCTCTTGTCCCTGCCATCATGGGACAGCTGAAGTTCAACACCACAGAGGAAACCAGTGTGGACATTTACAAAGATGACCTGCTGAACCCAGACACCTTTCCTGCTGAGCTGCACTGCTGGAAGATCAAATGGAAACATGGCACCAAAGATGTGATATTGCCATCGACCATCTATGAGACGCTTCAGCTGTCCGATGTGAAGTTCTTCCCCAACGTTTGTGCTCTACTGAAAGTTCTGTACAATCTGCCACTCTTCGCTCTGACAAGTGACAAATGCAGCACTGCGAAACAACGACTGACGGCATACCTGCAAGATACACCTGTGAATCACAGAAACAAGAGTATGGCTCTTTTCTATATTAACTGTGCCATTAAGCATGATTTGGACAGCATGGTGGAGACCTACTTGAAAATGTATCAAGATAGTGAGCCGTCAGAGAAACAGGATTCATCACAGGAAGCAGTGAAGTCTTAAAGATAGCAGTTTGATGGCTCTGCTTGTCAAGCAGCAGTTTGTAATTTTGCAGCTATCATTTTGGGACTTTTGCTTTTTATGTACAGTCATCCAAGATTACCAGGACTTTTCCTATTGTTCTACTCACACTGTGTATATAAAAGTGTACCCCCAGTCTGAACTGATTTGAACACATTTAAAATGATCTTTTCCTGTCCGGTTCCATGAATGTGTGTTGAAATTGTCAAAGCTGTTTTTCAGAATTAAATGCATTTCTGATGAGGGTAAACTTTTTTGTTTGCTTGTTCAATTTCCTGGTGTAATTTGATATTAAATTTGGTTTTGTTTTAAAATGTCAAGTAAATGATAACACTTTTGCGCCATGTGTCATTGCATTCATCATTTATACATTTCTATAAAGCCTGTATAAATATGCTTTAGAAATGTACAAGTTGTAACGCATTGGCGTTTTAAAATTATGGCACAGTCACATATGTCACAAAATTTAGCTATTTTATTTATAGATTATTAACTAATTCTGGGACTTTAGTTGTTGAGCCAAAACACTTTATAGTGACTTACTTATTTGTTCCTTCATTTACCACAGGTAAGTCAGCACATATATTTTCAAAAAGCAATATGAATTGTAACCCTAAACAATTGCATGCTTTAAATCATTTAGTATTTTATTGCCTAATACTACAGTAGGTAGCTAAGGGTAATATAATCCTTTCAAAATGTTAACATCACTTATAAAATACACACACATACATATGTGCATACATACAGTGACCTGCATAAATAAATACTGCCTCTGTGAAATTTTGGATTGTATAATATCTTGAACTGAATATATCTATAAGTCCAGCTGTAGTTTATTAAGTCTTTATATTTGTAATACATCTACATTGCTTAGCATATATAAGTACACCCCTCACAAATCTTTTAAATTCATATTTTTAATAGGAAGCTATACAATATTATATTTGTGCATATACATTAGATTAGTCAGTACTGAAGCCAAATCTGGAGCTTATCTAACAAATAATTTATGCTAAGGCTCCAAATACTAGTGCACCCAAATTTATTTTGTAAAAAAAAAAAAAAAAAATTAAATAAAATTTTTAAAAAATAGGAAAAACCAAGAGAAGCAAATAAATAAATAAATTGAAAGATTTAATTGTATTATCTTTAGTTGTATATTTTTGGTGACTAAAATAGTATTTTAATAAATATGTCTTTTTAATAAACCTGTTTTGTTTAAATGCACCAAAATACTTTGCCTATATTCACTGAGAAATGGATACAAATATTCATTTTCAAAATGGGTTGTACTCAATTATACTGAGCACTATACATAAACCATATTCAGAATAGTCATAACGAAGGATGAGAAAATAAACTGGAAATCGTCGTCAACATCTTATTGAGTATGATCTTAAAGTAAGTATTGATGTCAAAGTGAGATGGGGAAATGTTAGGATGTAATCTATGCTGGGCACTATATACACAGTGTGACCTGTAAAACACATTTTTGCCAATATCACTTAAATAACACATAATTCAGTCAAACGTTAATATGGGATTTAATAGGTTAAACTAATTGATGCATGCATACACCTATAAAATAATTACGACTTAAAATTATTAACAGCGTTGTTAAATGGGTGTGACCTAGGACGAATGTTGTTCACGTGGGTTACAAAAAAAACCTTTGGCGCCTCGTGGAGAAAAGAAAGAAATGTGTCTTTGAGTTATCTCTTGTGATTTCTCTTTATAAAAATATATCAGTTGTGCAGCATTTATGACTTATTTTGTAACAGCACGCTAGAAGGGGAACGAATGACGGTGATAGCGTTATTTTGGGGGGATCCGTCCTCGGTTTAGTCCATTTCCGCTCTACATAGGTGTTCTTCCTGGTTGTTGATTCTGTGTGAAAGTAGCAACATTTCGGCCATGAGCAAGTTACAGCAGAAAGCACGCGACGTTTGGAAATAACGCTCGGTTGTCTGAAATCTACAAAGACGCGCACGCGCGCTTTTTACTGTCAAAGCCTCTCCTTTTGCGCCGGAGGATTCATGCAATGCAATATTCATTTTGATTAAGTCCAAAATGCCCGACTGCTGTGCCGCAGCAAACTGCAAGCAGAGCACGGATCAGTCCAGTGTTTTCTTCTTCGAGTTCCCGCTGGATCCAGATCGGTAAGTGCAGACTTTTGGGACATAAAAACAATTACAATTCAATACATGTTATTTTTTCCTGTGTAGATTTTCGTTTGTGCGCAGACTGAGCAAATTAGCATTATTTGTTAGCTGGTTAGCTTCTGCCCCCCTTTTACAATGATTCATTGAATGCATGGCACCCTTTTTTGTCAACCAATTCTCTCCTTGTTACTTTGGTTAATCTAGTTATGCAATGATTTTTTGCAAAGATTTATTTAATGTCGACGGTTGTGAAATAGCCTTTTGTTTCTTCTAAGGGATTGTTGCAACTTTTATGGGGTTACTGTAAGCAAATGACTCCTGTACACGTTCGCCATCATCAGGCCTTTCCCAAAATGGCAGGAATTGAATTCCCTCAGAATACGTTTTCTCTCTCTCTCTCTCTCTCTCTCTCTCTCTCTCTCTCTCTCTCTCTCTCTCTCTCTCTCTCTCTCTCTCTCTCTGTCTCTGTCTCTGTCTCTGTCTCTCTCTCTCTCTCTCTCTCTCTCTCTCTCTCTCTCTCTCTATATATATATGGTTTTCTCTTTTTAGGATTTTTGTGTCAGAGCTGCAGTTGTGATGCTTATAACACGCTTATGCTTTGTTTTAATCTCGTTGTTAGTATTATTATTATTTTTGGCTGCTGTTTGGTTTATTGGTGAAGCATCATATTTGCACTGCAGTAACTTTACTTCATATCTTTAGATGCAGACAATGGGTGGGTAACTGCAACAGGCCTGATCTGCAGACCAAAACACCTGAGGATTTACACAAAAACTACAAAGTGTGCTCTAGGCATTTTGAGACGTCAATGATATGTCAACAGGTAAGTTTGCATTAAGACCGTTTATTTATATTTATTAAAATAATTTATTCATATATATATATATATATATATATATATATATATATATATATATATATATATATATATATATATATATATATATATATATATATTTCCCTGGTATTGATTAGGGATGCTCTGATCAGGATCTTAGCATCTGATACGGAATACTGATTAGGCATGGGCCGATATAAGTTTCTGATAACTTTGGATAAAAATATCAGGGTTTCACAGTATCACGGTATTGTGTTTACTGCTGTAAAATAATTTATTTTTAAATGTCTTCGTAAAAAACAATACTTTTTCCCCCATTTAACACAATATATTACATTTTAGGGAAAATATTATAATATTTTGGAACAATAAACATGTCTGGCTACAAAGCTAAAATAAACCATTGACATCTACTATCTTCATTAGCTTCCCACTTAAAGAAACGTCTCTACATATACCTTTGAAACGGTATCACAAAACATTTTTTGCGGTTTTAATACCTTGACTTTTCTAATCCGCGGTAACCCTTGAAACTGGTTATCGTCCCATGCCTAGTACTGATACCTTGTCATGGTACCGATTCAGATGCTTCAAGCTTTGTAATGCATAAAGCACATTTCCCTCCAAGTATGATTCTTATAGAAAATTTACTAACAGTGCAATTTGGAAATGATGAAAGAAGAATTCAACGTCTCAATCATAAACAAGTTTGGAGTGCATATTTGATGCATAAGAAGTTAAAAAGCACACATTAATCCATTACTGACTAAAAGGAAATAGGCTTATAAACTACTGTTTATTGCAAGAAGTAAATTACAAGAAGTTATGTTATTAAATATTCATGTTAAAAAAAAAACTAATTTTAAAGTTTTATTTTTAAATTAATCAAATTTTTCCAGCCAGGTTTTAATGAACTTGGAATATTGTGAGAAACACAGAACCCTCAGCTCTTTTATGTAAAATGACTTAATAGCATGCAGTAGCTGCTGTATGTATAACCCAGGTGCGCACATGCATCTTCCTCTGCTTGTAAATGCATAAACAAACATTTGCGATCGGTTCATGAGATTGGCCAGATCAGCGAGTACCAATTGAGTCATTAAATGTGATTATCGGCCAATACCAATCTCAGGCCGGTCGATTGGAGCATCCCTAGTATTGATATGTTCACCAAGCGTGCTGACATGGCAATGTGTAAGAACATGTTGCGCTTTCTCTAGAAAACTGTACAATATTTAAAGGGATAGTTCACACAAAACTGCAAATTGATTTACTCGCCCTTGAGCACAAAAGATATTTTGAATAAGGCTGGAAACTGGTAACCATTGACGTCCATAGTGTTTTTTTTCCTCCTATGGAAGTAAAAAGTTACCGGATTTTAGCTTTCTTCAGAATCTCGTCTTTTGTGTTCAAAGGAATAATGAAATACTAAAAGGATTGGAATCAATTAAATGTTGGTATATAATGAGTAAATTTTTAATTTGTATTGAAATATCTCTTCAACATATTAAAACAAGTTTCTTACAAAAACTAAAGTTTTTTTAGTTTAGTTTTTTTTAAATTATTATTATTAGTAACATATTATTAAATTAAGCATGTTTCCTAAAATGGTAACGCTGGATAAAGTGTGCCACATTCTAAGTAAATGCAGTTTCAGTGGCTCAGCTTAGATATACTTTTTATACTAAGTTTTGCATCCAAATGAAATTCTATTTGATTTTAAATTTGGACCTTTTTATATATGATCTTGCCTCTTTTAAAAATGGCAAAAAAAATCACAATAAGATATGTTAAGTAATAGGATGTCATTATTTTTCAATTAAAAATAAGTGATATACTGTTGAGCTTTGTGCAGTGAAATTTGTACTTTTGTTTTTCAGAGCGCTCTTAAGTGTATTTTGAAGGATGATGCCGTTCCTACTTTATTCAATTTTGCAACCAACCAGGACAATGCACAAACAAGCAACAGAAAAAGGACAAGGGAGAAGGTCAGTGTCTGATTTAAAAATAATGTATATAAATGTATGAATTATAAAAGTTTATGTGATGTTTTCATTTGCCTTCGCATGACATTTCTAGTATTGTGAACAGACTAAAGTGTTAAATATAAACTCTAATATACACTTTTTCCATTGTCTGTGTTTCCCCAAAGTATAGATATGTGCTTCCATTATGTAAAGTCATAGTTAAAAGCTTTTTCAAACAAAATCTTTTTTTTCTTCCTTTCTGCTTGGCTTAAAATGATATCAAATAGAAGGCATAAAAAAATTAAAATTCATGCTCTCACATCTGGTAACACACATAGTAACACCTCCACTAATGTGGTAAATAGCGTAATAAAGATGTGAGTTGTTTTGAATTCAACGTGCTTTAAAATTTTGGCACATTAATTCCAGTAAGTTTTAATGCTCTTGTTTTCTGTGATCTGCATAATGTTACGTCAAATGCGTTGTGGACAGTTAAGACCTTCAATTCATGTTTAATTATATAGCGCTTTTACAATGTAGATTGTGTCAAAGCAGCTTAACATGGATGTTCTAGTAAATTGAAACTGTCAGTCCAGTTTTCATAGTTGAAGTTTAGGTTAGTTTAGTTCAGTGTGGTTTAAATTTCACTGCTGAAAGTCCAAACACTGAAGAGCAAATCCATAGACTTTAGTGAAACACTATAAAATAAAGGTATGAACTGCATTTATTATGCAGTAATAAGGTACACAACTTTGGAGATTGCGTTCTATATAGATTAATTACCATTTGAATATATACGTGATTCCGCTCTTTCACAATTGGCCCATTCCCTCATCAAGCATTTTAGAGTTTATAGCCATGACTAAAGTAATGCATTGGGTTTTTATTAGTGCTGCATAATATTTGAAAAAAAAATTATATTGCAGTATGCGAATCATTTTACCAGATGAGTTGAATGTATCTGTTTGGAAAAAATTATTTATGATTCATGGTTTTCTGGGGAATCTAAAGAGGTTTGCACACTGGGCACATAATGTAGCGTCTCGTCCTTACATGGGTGATTCTCATGAATCTTTTTTTTTAATTTTCATTATTTGTTCAGACTGGAGAGGAGCCAGTTGTCCCAAAGAAAACTAAAGGTAAATTATAAATGATTTGTATTTTCTTTTGTCAACGGGAGAATCTGTTTTTTGTATTTAGGTGTACTTATGCTTCCTCTTTTTAAGGTACCACCGATGACCCAAACCTCTCTGCTACAGAGATGGAAGTTAAGGTTGAGGGTGACTTGGCTGAGATTAGCGAAATACAGAATCCTCCTGCACATGATGAATCAGAGAAGGAGGATCCTGCTATTTCCAAAGCAAAGGAAATTTTAAAAGAGTATTTCAAGGAGACGTTAGCCTTCACTGGTTTCAGCATCAATAACAAGGCATCCCTTAACCCAGGTGGGGCGCTGTCTGTTAATACCATGTGCTCTGAGAAAATTGACCAAAAAGAAGTGCTAACCTTAGGTGAGGAAGTGATGCGTGAAGAGATCCGCAATAGCCTGCGCCTTGCACGCTTTTTTTCTATACTTTTGGAAGACAAAACAAACATTGACGGTGTGGACCAGATTCCAGTGTTATCCGTTCCGTCACAAGTGGAGGCTATCCACAGAAGCACCTCCTGGCATTCCTCCCCTGTGATGTTGACTCTGAAAGTCTGTTTCACATGCTTATATCTGAGATTCGTAACAAGTGGGGTCTGCGGCTGGAGCACTGCCGTGGCTTCACCTACCTATCATCAGGTGTCATGTGTCAGAAACTGAAGGATTTCACCTGTAGGATGCTGCGGGATTTTCCACAGGTAGTTCTATCCCCCAGCGAGCCTTATGCCTTTAATGTGTGGTTGATTCGCTCCATGCCTATCCTTCCCATTCAAGAGGTTGTTGATACCGTAGAGCAAGTTGCTAATGTTATTAGGCAGTCAGAAACTCTGGCGAAAAAACTTGATGCCAAGATTACCACCTTATACGGTCACATCAAAGGTGAAGTGGACAGAGTCAAAGATTCTTACCAGAACCGTTGGGAATATGCCACAGATGCTTTCCAGACAATGCTTGACATCTTGGAGCCGCTTTTGAGCAGTATTGGAGAGATGTGCACCAGTGCTCTTTCAGATGTGGATGCAGAAACTGTTGAAGCGCTTCTAAAGCTGAAAGAGAAGCTGAAGAATTTTAATTTCATCATTACTCTTGTGGTCTTGAAGAACACTCTGTGTTGCGTAAGCATTCTGAACCCCAGCCTCAGGGGAATAATCAGCATAAGCAGCACTTTACAGTACACCATCTCCAATGCCTTAAAGCTTCTCACCAAACATATGCAGGAGATTCCCATTTTTCACAGAAAGTGGTTCTCTGATGCATTGGGCAGAGCCAAGAAGTTGGGGGTGCCAGTCAATTTACCAGCAGACATGGTGACAAATGGTGAAAGCACAGAAAATCCTCAAGCCGCATTGGAGGATTACTACAGGGAGGCATTAAGCAAGAAAGTTTTGCAGTACCTTATTGATGAAGTCAAAAGAGTCCTAGGCACTGAAATGGCAAGAATTCTCAGATGGTTGTCATTGGTGCCCTCATACATGGCTGACCACAATTTCAGCATCCGGAAAGACAAAGTTGCTGATGCTAACCTGAATAACTTGGCTCGTCCAGATTCATTTTACGATGAACTGGGTTGTTGGGAAGTCAAATGGAGGCATGCTAGCAAGCGGAGAATTCTTCCCACCAGTGTGTTTGCTACCCTTAAGATTCCTGATATAGGATTTTACCCAAATGTACAGAGCCTTTTGAGAGTGCTAGGCACCATCCCTTGCGTCCACGCAGAAGCAGATGTGTATGGGCAGTATGACATGGTGCTGAACCGGTATCACTCCTACATGAAAGAAGTAACAGCGGAAAAAAGACTGAGCAATATGGCCTTTGTTTATGTCAATCAAGATGTCAACTTCAGCATTGAGGAAATGGTGGAAGCATATGTAAAGAAAAATCCAGAAATCCTTCAGCTGATACATGAGGTAAATACATTTTTTAATAACTAATAAAAATGTTTTTATCTGTATAGTATCCCATATGATTTCTGAAAAATATTTCATAACCATTTTATCTGCTTGCTTTTTTTTAGGATGATGCAATGGAAGTGCAACCATCAGGTCAAACCTTTCACCTGTGACTTGTCAAAAATAAACATCTTCATGTTTTTGAAGAAAATGAATTATTACATGTTGTTGTTGTTGTTGTTGTTGATATATTTTTTTGATTCCAATCCCTATACAGATCCAGCAACCAGTGCAAATGATGCCTCTAAAGAAGATGCAGAAGAACCAAGAGAGATGACTTTAAATATGGACGTTGAGAGACAGAAACCACCAGAATGTGCAGAAACTAATAAAGAGGCATTGAAATCTGCATTACAGTCTGCTGTCACTGCTGCATATAGCAGGCAAAGCAGAGTCCCTGATCAAGACCAAGAAGTAGAATATGTGACCAGATCTGAGATGAATGAAGTCCTTAAAGTGTGTGAGGATGTTGTTAGGGACAGGATTCTTTCAGAGGTTGGAACTGCATTTTTCTCCTTGTTTATCGACCGAGTTATCCTATTTGGAGAGATGGAATACCTACCTGTGTTCATCAGATTTGTTGACAGTTTCGATGTCATGCGACTTGAGCTTTTGGGATTTGTTGAGGTTACTAATGACACTGAGGCTATGTGCGAACATATTTATGATGTGCTTACCACTGAGTGGCATTTGGATTTGAGCTACTGCAGAGGTCAAGCTTACCTTGGTTCTGGTGAGCTGTCCTATAAGCTCAGGGCCTTTGCATGTAAAATACAGGAGAAGAATCCTCTTGCTCTGTGCACACACTGCTCTTGTTACTCTTTCAATACATGGTGGTCAAGGTCAGTTCCAGTTGCTGCAGTCATGAGAGCCATAGACACATTAGAGGAGATTGTGTCATTTTTCCAAAGCATGCCTGCCCTTGAGAAACAATTAGATCAGATCTTAGCCATAGGCCTAAGAGAGAGCTATGAGAAAATTCATGAGCTTCAAGGACAGTTCTGCTCCTCTTGGCTTGAGAAGCATGACTCTTACGAAGTCTTTGCTCAGATTCTGGAGCCTCTAACTGATTGGCTGGAAAATATTGAAAACGGCCAGCCCCAAAAATGGAGTTTGGCAGTAATAAATCGAGCCAAAAGACTAATTCAGTTAATAGGGGACTTTGACTTCATTGTGGCTATTGTTGCACTAAAGAATGCTTCATCCTTCACCAGAGAACTGAGTGCAGCACTACAGAAAGATCATTTTAGCGCTGCCTCCCAGCTCAGCCAAATCAGTGGTATTGTGGCAACGCTTAACCGGGTTAAGACCAACATCAAAGTTTTCCACCAGAACTGGTTTGATGAGGCATGTGGTTTTGCTCAGAGTCTTGGTGTGCAGGTTAAAGTGCCTGAAAGTATAGTTGTTCCAAGAGACAGCCTCTTAAAGCCCGGCTCTTACTACAAAGATGCAATGAGTGTCCCTTTAGTTGACCACCTCATCAATATGGTCAAAGACTATTTCTCTGATGACCACAAAGAAGCTCTCAACTTAATGTCCTTGGTCCCATCATCTGTAACAATGAGTTGCGTTTTTGAAACGCTCAAGGCAAAACCACCTCTGTACATTGGTGACCTTCCAGATCCTGACAACTTCTTCACGGAGCTGAGCTGCTGGAAAGTAAAGTGGAAAACAAAAGTGGTTAGTGTAACCATACCAGAGACCATTTTTCAGACTCTGCGTTTACCCCTCATGCAGTACTTTGTAAACATCAATACGTTGCTAAAGATTATGTGTGTGTTGCCAAGCACATCTTTGGAATATTGTGGAGAGGTGATTCGGCACAAAATGTATCAAGACTACCTGAGAAACTCCTCATTCATGGACAGATCACCTTGTTTAGCCATGCTTCAGGTGAGCACTGACTTCAACAGAGACCTGGAGAGAATGGTTGCACAGTGCTTAAAGTTTACACCCAAGACGCTGGAAGGCATTTGCCTGGTAAGGAGCAGTTTTTTTTAGTTGTTGTTATTTAGGCATTTTAAATGATCACTTTTTTAATATATCTCTTTTGTTCTTTGTTCCCTACAGGACAAAGAATCCAAAACCTTAGGAAAGGTTGTTGAAATAAAAACAGAGGGTATGTAACTTTAATGAGCATTGTAATTGCATTCAATCATAAATATTTGCTCAAATATTAGAGCATGGTGCTAGCAATGCCAGTGTGTGGGGTTTGATTTCCAGGGAAAGTAAGAACTGATCAAATGTGTACCTTTAATGCTATGCTAGTCACTTTTGTGTAAAAGTGTCATTAGAGATGTCTTGCATATGTAAGTCTGTTGTTTCACTAATAGAGCAAGTTATATTTTCACAATATTGAGTTTTGAAAAATTAAATTAATTGTTTACAATATGATTATTAAATTGCATTGTTTTTATTTCATGCCCGCTTTAATGCCTCCTTTGCCAACATTGCAGATGACAACCACATGGATGAAATTGAGGGGAGGGAATCTCAGCAGGTTTGCAAAGTCTTCATAATGATTATTATAGCATTCATTAATAAGGAGTATGGTATTTCATTATGTTAATCTTTCATCTTAAATTTAGAGAAGAGCAGGCATTTTTTATCTAATCAAACAACCGTTTTAACCATTTTGGGTAAAACTGGGCTATGTCATTTGTTACTGGTTGATTGGTTTTTCAGTTTTATTCATAAGTAGTAATACTTTTATAGGACAAAGACTCCAGAACACTAGTGATAAACGCTGAGACGCAAGGCCAAGGTATGTAATTTTTTTGGAATGCACTAATATTTGGGTATTTAATATCTTGAGTCTGTAATGTAATATTTATCTAAGATAATGTTTAACCTGCCTTCTAGAAGCAGATGTCCAGCAAGAGAGACCTGAGGTCATGGAGACTGAGCAGCAGCAGTCTGAAAACATAGTGGAAGTTGTTGCAGAGGAGCCTCACATAAAGATTGAAGAAGTAGACAAGGTTGTGGATGAGAATGGCCATCCTGGTGAACCAGCAGACAATATAAAGAACTGTGGAGAGGTCTTCAAACAGGCAGCAATGCTTGCAAGGAGAAACTGCTCATTGACTGACCTAAACGAACCCGAGCAAGATGCTGTTGCTCAGATACTTGCCTCATGTCACTGGGTACAGGAGGAAATGACACAAATTTCAGAGGGGGAAATGCTACAAAGTATTGTGAAGGCCATACGAGAAGCAGTCCTTTGTGAAGTTCAGGACTCTCCTTTCTTTTCCATCATCACGGATAGAGTTATTTCTGTTGATGAGGCAAAGTTCCTACCAGTCTTTATTCGATATGTGAATGACTGCATTCCTAAAGTGGAACTCATTGGATTTTTGCCCTTTGATGAAAGTTTTGATGTGGATTTGCAAGCAAAGGCACTTTCAGCCACACTTGAGGATAAATGGGGACTTCAGATGGGCTGCTGTCGTGGCCAGTCCATCATGTGCATTGGTACAGGAGGTCAAAGTCTCAGAAAGGTGGCTCTGGCCATCTTGGAAAACTATCCACTAGCTGTGCACACTCCCAGTGAGTCTTGTGGGCTTGCCTACTGGCTGGCTTTAAGCCTACAGAATGGTTACATTACAAAGGTTCTTGAAACAACTGAAGATCTGCTGCAGTTCTTTGATCAGTCACCTAAATTAGGGAGTGAGCTTGCCAAGACCATGGATGGGCTTTTGAATACCCCACGGGAAGCACTTGGAGAGGTTCCAGAGACCTGCTTGTCTAGATGGAAGAAGAGAGAAGATTTTTTTGATATTCTGGTGGATATGCTAGAGGGAGTCCTAAACTGCTTAGATTCTGTTAGCAACAACTCTAATGGGTCATGGAGCAGTAGTATGTCACTGCAATCTCAGACGCTGTCTACAGCTATTAGACAGGTTGATTTTGTTGTCCCACTTGTGATTCTGAAAAATGTCTGTGCTCCCTTGAGGAATTGCAGCACTGTGTTCCGCTGTGGAAACCCTGCTGACATTATTTTTGAGCTTGAGAAGATTATTCCTATAATAGATTCTCTTAGCAAGATGTTGGACAATATAAGTGGAGTGCATTGTGTCTGGTTTGAGGAGGCAGTGGGACTTGCAACTAAGGTCACTGGATTGTTGTCATATGCAGAATCTGTCAGTAGCTATGATTCACCAGAAACATTCTACATGGAAGCAGTTAGCTTACCAGTTCTCAGCGGTTTGATTGAGGAAATGAAATTTAACTTTTCAGAGAATCATCTGAAAGCCCTGAAAGTGTTATCCCTCCTCCCTACCTGCAACCCTCTGCCCATTCTCCCAGAATCCACAGATAAACTGCACACTATATACCTGAGCGATCTCCCTGAGCCGGACACGGCTGAAGAAGACATTAACACGTGGGCCACGGTTTGGAGGGAGAAGTATCAAGATGTTTGTCCTCCCACATCCATCTCTGAGACATTGCTCCATAATGAAGCCAAAAACCTTCCAAATGTTGCAACTCTTCTCAAGCTAGCAGCTGTGCTGCCTAGCATTAGCATGGAGTGTGATCTAATGAAGACAACATTAAACTCCTTGAGGATCTTACTAAGAGATGGTATCTTTAGCAGGGGTAGTAAAACTGATTCAGTCCTGCTTCTCATGCACCGCCAGACACTGCAGAGCCTGGAGGAGGTAATTGAGAAATGTATGGAGGTCGATCCAGAAAGTCAGCCATTTCTTGCTCAGGTATGGTAAATTTCTGTTTTGGTAAAAAAAAAAAAAAATCTCTAATATTTTAGATGCATTGTAGTCTCCTTAAAAGTTATGTAGCTATGTTTTTATGAGTATTCACAAATGCAAGTGTGTGATTATAAAAATCTTTTTTTTTTTGTTGTTGTTTACACATGCAGGTAAAAGCAAGAGTTAATCATCTGAGAATGGAAGGTGGTAAGTTAACTAATTATTCCAAGCAATATTTTCAAGAGAGATTATTTTTTAATTAATAATTATTGTGTAATCATTTGGTTTTTGGTTATTAATTATATGAGCTAATCAGAATTTGAAATGGTCCATCAACTGTTGTTATTATTTTGACACTTTTTTTTTTTTTTTTGGTTCTCTCTCAGAAGTTATTGCCATGGCACCACAGGAGATTACCGTGGATACAAATGGTTCTGGTAATACTCAAGAAGCAACGGATGCTGTAATTGGTCAGTAATGTTAAAAAGTATGAGTATTAAATAAAGTAGATGATTATGAATCCTTTTTTGTCTTTACACAATCATGTCTTATCTTTTTAGATGTTAAAACGGCTGCTCCAGAGGAAGCTCCAGTTGAAACCAATGGCTCTAGTGAAATAGAAGGGGCTGAAGAAGCATCTGTCATGAGTACACCTGACGAGCCAGTATCTTTAATAATCCAAAGCTCTGACAAAAACACAGCTACAGCTCAAGCGATCCCTGTTTGCAGCTCTCTGCCAACCAGCAAACTTGACCAACCAACAGAATCTCTTCAGGATGCCACTATGCAGACCGCAGAAGCAGAACATGACAATAGTGATCAGCTGATTCCAGTTGTTCACAATGTACCAGTAGATGGAGGTCCTATTATAACAAGTCAAGGTGTAACTGAGCCATTTAATGAAGAACAGCCAGTTAGCAGTGTTCAGTTGGCATCAGCTGATCAAAGAGAATGTAGTCCACTCATGGAGGTAGATCAGTTTGCTGCAGCAGAACCAGATGAAAATGACAGGCCAACAGCAGAGGAACAAGTTGTACCTGAGCAGGCAGCTGCTCCCAATTCTGAAGTTCTTGAAAATGATTCTTCTATAGTTGCTCAAGACAGAAGTTATCACACAGTTACAGGGTTAGCAGATGGTCAGTTTATTTCAGAGCATCAGAGTGAATCTGTTCAGCTAATGGCAGTTGATCTGAGTGTAGATGATCAGTTGGTGTCGGTGGATCATAGTGAAGCTGATCAAGTCATGGAATTTGAAGAAAGTGGAAATGCTCCATGTGTAGTTGATCACAAGGGTGATGATAGCCAGCCAGCAACAGGGGAACTACTGGAGCATCAGCAATTTGCAGTTGAAATCAACCAATCTGTGGAAAAAGTTCAAGATGAAGCTTGTCTGATAGAAACAGGAATGGCAGGTGAAACTGATCAATGTGTATCAGTGGATAAATCCGGATCTGATCAACATGAAGCTGAGGATAACTCTGAAAATCAGTCTGTAGCAGCAGGTCAGGGTAAAACTGGTCAGTCAGTTACCGACCAGTCAGTTACTGAAGATGAGACTGTGAAGGATGAGGTCATGACAGATGTTCATTTGAAAACAAATAATTCAATCGTAGAGAGTCAAGAAAATACTGGAATATTAAGAGAAAGTGAATCTGATCAGCTCAAGGTGTCTGATGTTGAAAGTGAGCAATCTGTAGCGGGAGGTCAGTGTGACATTGGTCAGTCAGTAACTAAAGATCAAACTGTAAAGGATCAGGTCATGATAGATGTTAATTTGGAAACTGATCATTTAGTAGCAGAGGGTCAAAATGAGGCCAGACAAATAGAAAACGAGTTAACATATGAAATTAATTTAAAATCAGAGGAACAAAGTGAATCTGATCAGGTTATTGTATTTGACTCTGGAAATGATCATTCTGTAGCAGCAGATCAGGGTGAAACTGGTCAGCCAGTAACTGATGAGAATGTAAAGAATCAGGACATGACAAATGATCGTTTGGAAACTAATCTTTCAGTAGTGCAAAATCAAGAAGAGTCTAATCAGACAGAAACTAGGTTATCTGACTCTGGAAATTATCATTCTGTTGCAGCAGGTCAGGGAGAAACTGGTCAATTAGTAGCCGAAGATCTGACTGTAAAGAAAAAGGACGTGGCAGGTCATCATTTGGAATCGAATCATTCAGTAGTGGAGAGTTTAGATGAAACTGCATTCATGAATAAAGGGGAGGTAATATTAGATGATCAAAAGGAATATGATCAGCTTATGGTATGCGACTCTGCAAATGATCAGTCTGTAGCGGAATATCCAGGTGAAATTGGTCAGTCAGTAACTGAAGTTGAAACTGTAAAGGATCAATTCTTGACGGATGATCATTTACAGACTCCTCAATCAGTAGTAGAGAGTCAAGATGAAACTGATCAGACAGAAACTGGACTAGCGAATGAAGGCGAGTTCATGTCAGGCAATCAGAGTAAATCTACTTCACTTGTGTGTGACTCTGGAAATGATCATTTTGTAGCAGCTTGTGTGGGTGAAGCAGGTCAGTCAGTAGCCGAAGATCATATTTTAAAGGATCAGGTCAGGACTGATGATGATTTGGAAACAGATCATTCAGTAGTTATTAGTCCTGATGAGGCTGGTCAGGCAGAAACAGGGTTAGTGAATACAGATGGATTTATGTCAGTAGCTCAATGTGAATCAACTCAGCTTACGGTATTTAACTCTGAAAATGACCAGTCTGGAACAGAAGATCACAGTGTAACTGAGCAGTCAGAAACCGTAGATGCAAATGTAACTGAACGGTTCTCTGGAGTTGGTCAAGATGAAAATAATCATTCTGCAGAAGATGGTGAAGAACAGTCGGGTCAGATAGGAACTGGGTTTTCAACTGAAGGTGAAACCTTTCAGGTAGTACAAGAAGATCAAAGCGGATCTGATCAGCTGATGCTGGATGATGTGTCTGAAAGTTATCAATCTGGATCAGCAGATCAAGTTGTTACCTGTCATTCAGTAACAGGAGATCAAAGTGTTCCTGATCAGTTCATAGCAGTCGGTCATGTTGAGTCAGATCAGTCCATAGTTGAAGGTAAAAATGAAGCTGGTATGGCAGAAAGTGTATTTCCAAACGAAGCAGGACCAAGTCAGTTAATATTGGGGGATCAATGTGAATCAGATCAGTTAATGGTTGTTGACTCTGAAAATGACCAGGCTGTATCATCAGTTCAGAGTGGCTTTGTTCAGTCTGTATTACCAAAAACAGCAGAAACAAGTCATTCAGTATTGGGTGATCAATGTGGATCTGATCAGCTCATGGTAGTTCAGTCTGGAAATGATCAGCTTGAAACAGGAAATCTAACCAATCAGTCATCATTAGATCAAAATTTAACTGATGCATTTGTTGAAGTTGCAACTCCTCAGCTTATAGTAGAATGTCAAAGTGGATCTGGGTTAGCAGATGAAGGTGGAATTAGTCAGGTAGCATCAGGTAATCACGATACAGATCAGCTTGTGGCTGATGAACCCTGTGCAAATGGTCAGTCTGTTGTAGAAAGTCAAGGTGGAACTATTATTGCAATTAATCAAAGTGTACCTGATGAGCCTATGGAAGTTAGTCAAGGGGGATCTGACCAGATAGTACCAGGGAATCAAAGTGAAATGGATCAGTCTATCACAGTAGATCAGGATGGCCCCAATCAACCTAAAATAGCTGCAGACTGTGGCACAAATCAGTTTAATTCAGTGGCTCCACATGGCTCTGCCCAAGAAACTGCGGCAGTGAACGTTTGCCTCAATCACCCATTTGAAACTCCAAGTGTTACTGATTATTGCTCACCTGCTTCACCCGAGGATATTACTGATCATCTCATAGCAGCAGAATCAGTCACGGACCATTCTGAAGAAAAAGTCGTGGATGGTACAGAACAAGTAGTTACCCTGGTTGACTCTGCGCATAAGCAAAATATGTTTACCCCCTATGATGCTGTTGCTCGAGAAGATTTGCTCAAAGAACTGTGCAGGATAAAGTTCTTTTCTATAGTCACAGAGGATGAGTTGATAATTGATGGCCAACAATTTATTCCTGTAGCAATACACTACCTGGACAAACAAGACATTCAGTGTGAAAAAATATTAGCATTTCTCCCATTTTCCACAAACATTGCTTCATTTGTGGATACTCTCATCATCGCCCTCTCTGAGAAGTGGGGGCTAAATTTGGCACTTTGTAGAAGTCAAACATTGGCTAGATCTGATACCCATGCCTCTCAGATGACTTCTGTGTCAGCTTTGCTTTCCCAGAGACTCCCTCATGCTTTCAGTTTCCCGAAACCTATATCTCTGAAGTCTTTGCTAGCCAGTTTATCCTCCCTGAGAGAGGTAACTCAAAGTTTTGAGTACTTGGAGCAGCTGTTTTTGTGGTTCTCTGAGGATGATCAGCGTCGGGTAAGACTAGAGGACGCTGTTGTACATTTGTTCCAGAAGGACGAAAGGAAGGCCAGAGAGCTGAAAACAATGATAAGCAGCAATCAACTGGCAATGAGCCATGAGGTTCTGGAACTTACTACAGACATTCTAGAGGCCATCGTCCTTTGCTTGAATGAGATGAAAGGAAACCAAGATAATGAGGCAAACACAGCACAGGCCCAGAGCTTCCTTTCTGGAATCCAAAACTTTGACTTCATATTGACAGTTTTGATTATGAAAAACATCTTGAGCCTCACCAAAAACCTAAGCCTGAGTCTTCAGGGAAATTCTCATGATGTATATCAAGCTGCAAACCGCCTGTCTGATGTCCTACCCTCTCTCAGTGAAATGAAGAACCGTCTTGAGTCACACCATAAAACCTGGTTTCAAGAGGCAGTTTCTTTAGCTTCTAAGCTGCAGGTACCATCACTACAAACACCAATAAATGTGCACTACAAAGAGGACATCAGTAAAGGGGCCATTGAGCATTGTATTTCCGAGGTGAAAGGAGTCTCCCTGGATGTTCTGTCTGCTCTTCGCTGCTTGCAGGTTGTGCCTTATGTCATGTCCAAAGTGGAAGGATGCTGCAAGGACACTGAGTTTGTCAAAGTGTTTAAGGATGACTTGCCTGACCCAAGCTCCATACAGGCTGAGCTGCAAAGGTGGAGGGACAGGTGGCAAGACTCTATTGCTACTCATCAACACCTACCCGACACTGTCCTTGGCACACTGAAAGTTTCTGACATCCAGACTTTTCCCAACGTTTCAACCATCCTTCGGCTCCTTGCAGTCCTGCCCTTTTCCAGCATGCAGAGTAGACAAGGAAAGGTGAATTCTGAGCTGTACCCTCTGTAGTAGGCTTGGCTTAGTTGACCCCAAACAAGCTGTCCTTTAGGATGTCATACACTGCTGAAACTTCAGAATGTCCCACTGTATTCGCTAAACTGTAGATCACATCTGACTGTAGGTTTCAGTATGTTTGTTTTATTAGTTAATGATTACAAATTAGACCTGTACACTTTAAGTATAATCACATGATTGTTTTATTGGCGTTTTGTCTTTTTTTATTATTATTATTATTATTATCTGTTTTTCCTTTTACATAAGTGGCATGAAAAAAAAGAGGACTGCCAATTGGGACCAATGTCTTGCCAAAAAAAAAAGAAAAAAAGATAGAAAGAGAGAGAATAGGATGCCCTTGTGGGCTCTTACTGCTTTGTGCCTTTATGCAAAAACCCTACGTAAGTCTTTAAATCGAGAGACACAAAAAGTCTGGATGGACATTTTCACCCCAGACTTTTTGGACATTTCCGAATATCTTCAGGAACTTTTAAAGACTTCAAATCACGTAAATCCTCTGAGATGCATTGGGGGGAAATTCATCACAATGAATTATGATGGTTGTGTTCTGTTGTCACAATGTCATCCCACGGCACAAACAAAAATGAGTCTGTCTCTGTATCATTATGTGTTACAATGGTTGATTTGTTTGCAGTTTTATTTTGATCAATGGATTTTTCTGTAAACATTTCTCCCATAATTCCTCCTCATGAAGGAAGCGTTCATATATATTTGACTAAAATAAACAAAATCATTGAAAATAAGCTGTGCCTTTATTAAAAATTGTTTGCTTTAAGCTGAAATGTTTAAGAGTGTCCACAAGATGGCAGTGTATACCTTTTCCAGTTTTGGGAGCACTTGTTGGTAAGTACTGGTTCATCCATTTTTACACTAGGACTTTTTTTTTACCACCACTAATTTAGCAATAACATTCATTTAGTCACTAAATCAAGAAAAGTGTGTTTTGAGATGGATTAATTAGTGATTGATTGATTCGTTTTTGTTTCAGTTACTGCCATTGATGTAATGCTGACGTGTTCATTATTATTGTTTATTTAATATTAGCATCTGAATGACAATTGTTAATGTTTATAATATTTAACAATATTGTGGTTGTCTAACATCTCATGTCATTGTCCTTATTTATTTAGTACCTTAAGTAGATTTTAGTTCTTTAATGCATACTTTAATGCATTATATCCATTGTCTGTTTTGTCTTCTTTAAACTAAAAAAAATCTTGTTTCTGTTCACTACTTCCTGCTGGTTTCCTCTACTCTTCCACTGAGTCAATGTAGTTAATGATTAATGTCTCTACTTTATAATGCTTTTTAAAAAAAAGAGTTTAGGCTTTTCAAAAAGTAGCTTTCGCCCCCTGTAGCCTGTTGATGATTTGCAGCCATTCTTTAACCCCTTGGTTCATAGACTGCAGATCCATCACAGAATAATGTTTTCAGGAGTAGATTTCGAAATGTCATTGAGAAGCAATCAGTCTCTCATTTCCATGTAACCTTGGACCTATGATTCACCCTTGGGGACTAGAGCTTTTGACCTTTTAGGGTCATATCTTGTGAGAGCAGTAGATGTGGTTGAAAAGCCAGGAAAATAAAGCTATTAACAAGACAACGTCACTAATTGCGACTACAAATCAATCATTGCCTTGTTTATTACTTTATTGTAGCAGGATGAATCTATGGCTTGCCATTCAGAGAAAGTAGTAGAGTAGTCTGAAATCAATGGAGACTTTAAGAATGTATGATACATAATTTTTATTTCCTTTCTCTAAAGTAAGGCTTCCAAGTTTCTGCCAAAGACCTAAGTTTGCTCCAAAGCAAATCTGTCATTTTTTTTGAAAGATTCAACTCTTTTATCAAAACATTTTGTTCAAATGTATTCATACTCGTATCCTTTTCTGTTGTTAATTGGAAAAGTGTGGTTAGACAATAGTGCAACACATGTCTATCCCAAAAACAATTGCTTCCCAAAGGATTTTTTGATGCGGCATTGGATAATGCGCTGACAAGCCAAGTCCTTGTCCGTCTTTCATCGACAAATGCATTTTGCATACCATGGTGGTTTTGATTCTCTCCCCATTTTCCACAAGAAATAAATTATTATCTGTGTGATCATCTGGCCAGATTGTTGTGAATGTTATTGCTATAGTCACTGTGCACAATGTTATATACAATATTAAATTTTTTTTTCTCATCTTTAGAAACCCTCGAATTCTCATGAAGAAAAAAGTTGCAACACTCTGTGTCAGGTAAGTTTGTTTTGTTACTTTTAGCAACTTTGCTGTAGATTGGAAGACACCATATCCAACATGAAAAGCAACCCTGCTTTTTATAAATACAGTGCTATTATTGGTAATGTTTTCTTGAACTTAAAAAAGATACACATATAAATATATTTCCAATTTATACAGTTAAAACTGTTTACAATGCACATATTACACAAAAATCACTTGGATATGTGTATATATACATTTTAATGTTCTTTTTCTCACTTGTTTAAATGTTATTTCTTGTGTAAATATGTACCCTGAGCTCATGTAAACCACTAAAAAACCTATTCTGCTGCTTAGGTCAATTTTTTAATATTATTTTACTACTTTTAAACAATGATTGTCTAGTCCATCCTTGAAACTTGATTTCTTGCTGCTTTGTAAGCCATTTCCAGGCTAAAAACATGAGCCCTAATACCCCAGGAGCCATTAACAGCAGCTGAAATCCGCTATCTGGGATTTGTGCCTTTCCTCTCTCTCACATCCAAAAGCACTCAGTCTGAACGTTGTTTCGCTCTGTGTTCATCTGGAGCATCCTCTGCTCTGATCACACTGAAGAGGGCTCATGTATTCTCTGTCTGTAGGCTGAAACAGAGCTGCCCTCTCCCTTCTCTCTAAACAAGGGTCTGATTGTGTCTGCTCAGCTTGGTGTGAAAGAGCTATCTCTTCGTGTTCCCCATGCTCATCCACAGAGCAAACGGATCCGTCTCCACTGTCGGCTGACCAGCGCTGTTTGCAGACAGGATTATGTCTGAGTCCGCCGCTCTTCGAGTTTTCAGAGACTCCCACATCAGTTTTTAATTCAAATCTATTCTCCCCCATATGCCTTAATAACACTGGGGAAAAAGCACTTCTTTTCATGAACAATTGTTTTGATAATTCCAGTTTTTGTTTAATATAGAAAGGATACAGCATATGACTATATATTAAAAAACAACCCCTAACCCCCCACCCCCACCCAGGTAGAGTTATCAGAATTTAAAAGATTGCTGTAAAAAACAAAACAAACAAGAATAATGTAAATCAAATAAAGAGAAGTTTAAAAAAAAAATATTACGTCATGAGATGCATGAAGTACATATAAACAGAAAAGCTGTACATTAGAAGGTAGATACAAAAGATTTGACTATCAAAAGCTATACTTCAGGACTTAACAGTTTTTGTCTGAGCTCCATGTATGCGTGCTGTTGAAAGTTCCATACAAATAATGTCCAGCAAAGATAGGCCCCATTGACGTCTACTCATTATATGAGGAGAGATCCAGCAGCAGACCAAGGAAAAAAAGCACTTCTGAACTGACATTTAATTTCCATAGACCATATTTTGCATATACTCATTAGCAATAACAGTATGGTATGATGCTAATGAGGTTCAGAAAAGGCTATTTTGTAGCATGATGTGTTCTACTGAATTTTTGAATAGACACAGAGTAGCCGTAAAAGGGATAGTTCACGCCAAACATGAAAACTGAATACATTTACATGTTTTTAATTTCTGTTTAACACAAAATAATTTGTTTTAAAGAATGTTGGAAAGCAGCAGCCATTGACTGCTATAGAATTTTTTTGTTCTTATTATGAATGTCAATGGTTTCCAAAATTGTTAAAAATATAGTCCTTTTTTTCAACAGAAACAATAGAAAATTCTAAAAGTATAGAACCACAAACATTTTTGAGTGAACTATGCCTTTTAACTTGGGTGTGCAAAGCCACCTCAAATCTCTTAATTCTATTTTTTTGTTGTTATAAGATTATCTTATAATCTGTTCTAAAATCAGATGACTGATTAAAAACTATGTTATATATTTCCTCACTCACTGTTTCATTGTATTATATCATTTGCTAATCTCCCGGCCAAACCAAGAATTGCCCTAATTGAACTCCCGAGCTTGTTTCCTGCTGGAAGTCAATGCTGGGCCATGCCGTAGGACCTGTGGCGGTGCATAATCATGTCCATGCACAGCATGGTTTTAACTATACTCCTGAGAGGGAGACAGAAGGCTTAACAGGATTTTATTTCAAGGTTTCCGCAGCAGCAATCCCTAGTCAAAATCTCAGAACCACCAACAAATAACGCATTTGGTTTGAGTTATTCCGATGTCAAATATGCCGGTCAGATCCGGAAACACTTGGAATTTTTTTTTCTATTTTTTTCCATGCACTTTGCATGTAAATTGAGACCTTAACATTAGATCTTTCATGTATTTAATACCAAGGATTAACCTGCAAGTTTTTAAGCAGTTTTAGTGTTTCAGCTTTCTCCCCCAGAGTATGTTGGAGGTAAAACGGGCATATCTTTGACAGATTAGTATGCCTATTAGGATTCTTGAAATAACTGTGTGCTTTTTGGCTTTCTAAATCAAGAGTATTAGGAATGTGTGTCACTGATTAATTTGCCTATGAGAGTTTGAGATTGTCTGAGAGTGCCTGTCGATATGAATAATGCCCTGCTGTTAGAGTGGAGGGCAAGTAGGATTACCTCTCTCTTGATTTGGAGTGATTAGGTTACCACTCTGGCTGCCTTTTCTCCCAACTACTTTGCTCTCAGATCAGAGTGGCTATAGTACTTACTACTTATGACCGAGGCTGGTACTCTGGTTTCTTTTTGCTTTAATCCTACTGCAGGCTATTGATCAAAAACAGATGTGTCCGTACAGTTTATCTATTGTTCTACTTGTTACCTCTTTCTGCCCTGTTAATCTCCACCGCCTTAGTAGATCAGTGTTCATCTAGACCCAACGCTTTTGCCAAGTCTGTGCCCTTACCACCCAGACAGCTAACTCCATTCTTTCATTTGACTCAAATTCCCTAAATCTTCAGAAGGAGATATACAAATCTGCAAGTCAGGTGAGAGCCTGTTATAACAGGCCATGTTCACACAGCAGCAGAATGCATTATTCATTTCTGTATTTTAAAGCAATAGTTCACACAAACGTTAAAATGCTGCTATTGTTTACTGCTATTGTTTGTCAACACAAAATGTGTCAATATAGACTCACAGTTTGTCGTGGTTCTACAGATCCTAATCTTTGTTTCCATTTGGCAAATGATTTTTTTTAATGAATCATTGCAATATTTGTTGAGTCATTGTTTTGACTTAGTTGCTGTTATTCAACCATCAAGGTTTTTTTTTTATTTTTTTATTGGAAATGACACAGGCATAATTTGGGGAGGAAAAAAAATTACATTTTGATAAACTTTTAAGTCAGAATTTGACAGGGGTATGAATAATTTCGGGCTTCACTGCATGTGCTGTAAATTAATAGTGCTCTTAAATGGCTGTTGGGTTTTCTCACTTGAAGCAAAAGTTTGTACCCAGAATATGTATTAGATGCGTCACAACACTGTGCATGTGATTTACCCCAAAATGAGTATTTTTCTGTTTTACTCATCTTGGCCACCCAAGACACAAGCTACTATTTTTCTTCAGTTGAAATGAATAAGATTTTTTTTTTTTAGCTAACACTGCTCCTTGGTACATCCACAAAGTACAAATCAATGGCTACTGGCACTTTAAGTAAAAAAAAAACAGGCTAAATTAAATGAATACCTGTGTCTTGTGATGAAAACTTGAGGTCTTATGAAATAAAACAACTGTTCTCTGCAAAACAGCTGACAATTATTTACAAGATTATTTAATTTGGACCTTTAATCAACAGCCAAGCATTTCTAAGCACAATCACGACAGTACAATTGTCCTCCTTGCATAAGAATTCTGTCCTGTTTTAAATTTTTCACTAAGCAAAAAAAGTTAACACTATCATACACCTTACACCTACTAAAATGTTGCTTGGTGTTAAAATGAGGGGTTTTTTTTTTAATACAAAAAAAAAAAAAATCATGATTGAGGATTAGAGTCCAACCCCATATTACTAGTTAACTGTATATTTAAAATCTCTATAGGTTTCAAACCATTAGGACTTATCCATTTATCAGCAAGACACTTTTAATCATATCATTTTAAATGATCACTTATTGTTTTGGATATTTTTGGATATTAAGTACGCTGTAAAAAAATATATGATCAAATAGTCCTGACAGCATATGTTTTTAGGTCATTGTAACTTATTGTAACTTGGTAATGATTCCTTAAGTAAATCATGTTCTAACTTAATTTCTGTTTTAAGTCAGTTTAACATAAGTTCCATGGACTCATAAGGTCAATTTGAACTTAAAAATTTAAGGCAACCAGGATTTTTTACAGTGTACAGGCCAGATTAAGTATGCCATTTTTTATTTAGATAAATATCTCTTGCGCTGAATGATGATGAAACATTAATTTGCATATATTATAACATTTTATTTTCACAAAAATAGTTTGAAACATTAAAGTAGACACTTGCACTTAAAATGCATTCCTAAACAAAATTGCTTTTGTAAGATTTGTTGGATTCAGAAATTAAAAGGGGACACGTGTTTGACTCCTAAACCATTTTATTATTTTAAATGCAACTTTCTTTAGTCTTGTGATGCTCTCACTTGCCATTTAATAGAGCGGTTTCATGTAATATACGGTTTCATTATTAAACGATAAGAGGGAACGACTCCGTTTGAAGGCTTTATTGCATTTTGTGCCGGAGCAGTTGGATCCAATATTTCTGTGCTGGAGATATGATCCAACAAGCATCACACCTGTTGTTAATCCCAAACGCTTGCGAAAAGATACTCTTGAACATATCTGAAATTGAAGAGAGCACTATATTGAGTTGCTATTTTATAGGCATACATGAAATGCAGTTATGATTATGGTGTATTGGTTTAAAGCCAACTATTCATCTAGCTGTAGTGGCTTTTGATCTAACCTTTACTAGGAGTCCTGTAACAGCATGTATTCTGCCTGCCGTCTCATTTCCGATGACAGTGGTTATATCTCATCTGTATAAACCTCCATAGCTCGCTCACTTTGGCTGATGAGCAGCTTCTTTTGATCTTGTTTTGAGCAGAAAATGCTCTTACCGCAAGTGGGTCTCTTCTGAGCGATAAAGTCGCTGTGATACTGATTTTATCTCATCTGTATCGCCTGTCCCAGCATTCTCTTTGGCAGATGAGTAAAGACTTTGATGTTGTGCAGAGCGAAAAACAACGCTTTCTCAAATGCACGCAGGACAACATGGATGCACACAAGGCGACGTCTGTAAGGCCTTTCATGCTCCCGCTGTTTGTAGCCCTAGCTTAATTTTTCTTCCATGTTTCATGCTGGCTTGTGAACAAGCACTCATTGTTCCTCCCCTTCACTTCCCTGTCTTTCCCACCTATTTTATCATTTACAAGTGGAAAGATCAAACCCCACACAGCTACAACACTGCAGTGACCATACATGGAGCATCATATTTCCTGCGTGTTTGTTCATCATTATAGAATTTGCTTGCATGAAATCTCAACCAAGCCTTGTCATTTTCCTAATCACTTTGCATATAACCATATCTGAGAGACTTCTTTGAAGTAGCAAATGTTACCAGACTCAAATAGCGAAAAACAAACGGGTGCATGTTCCCATACAGTGAGACAAGTCACTTGTGTTTTTGAAAGTACCTCCCATCTGGTACATGAAAGGGGCCATCGCCTTCAAAGAGCACAGAGAGGGCCAGTCCTAAACAAATGGTCCCTTTCTGAAGAACAGGTCCAAACTGTCTGAATTGGACGCTGAACGTTTTCTCTCTCTGTTCTCCTGCTGAGTGTGACTGTCCCTGTGTTTTTACAGCAAAAAGCACCTGAGAACACAGACAGACGCAAAATCGTGTTCTGCCCTTTTTTTGTGCACTGAAAATGAGCGTGGATTAAATTCTTAAAATTGTTGAATGTTAAGGAAAAGTGGGATACTGTTTTGATTTCTGTACAAACATGTGAACTTCCTAAAATGCTCTCTTAAACAGTAGTTTTAAAAACTTTGAACTTGAGCACTACCATAGTTGCTATTGCAAGAATTGAATTAAAAATGGACCAAAATGGTATTTAAAATGTAGTCTTTTTCAAACATTTCTGTTTATAAAAGAAATTTATATAAAATTATATAAAAAAGATATAATAATAATAATAATGGGGAAAGTTAGGAGCAGTTTGAGTTCTAATTCTTGATGTTTAGAGTATGTAAACTACCTAAAATGTTCTTCAAAAAAGTTCTTTTTTTTTATTCTTTTTTTTATAACATTTCAAGCATGTTGTTTGCAATGGAAACTGAATGGAAATGAAACCAATTGGAAGTGGAACAGAGTCTTTGACAAATTTCTGCATATAAAGGGATCTTAAAAATGGAAAGGCAGTTTTACTTTTAGTCTGTCAACTTTCTAAATTAAATAAGATTTTGTTACACTAAAACCGTTCAAATAAAATGGGATTGGAAGTGAAATTAGAATGGAATTTCAAGTGTAATTTTATTCACATGCCTTCAGTATAAACTGGAATTTGAAAGGAATTTAAAATGCAGACTTTCATACATGGAAACAAAAACAAAATTGTACATGACATGAAATGTAACAGGAATAGAATTTAAAATGTAGCATTTTTGCTAAAAAAAAAAATAGAGAATCAAGATAGAAATAAAAAGTAATTTAAAATGTAGTCTTTATTACATGCATTAGGAACAAAATAAAAAGGCACTAAGAACTACAGTTCTTGCAATAGCAACTATGGAATTGTAAATGGGGAAAAAAAGGAATTTAAATGTAGTTTTTTAATAAAAGGTTCTGTTTATAATGGGAATTTTAGATGTTATAATAATAATAATAATAATAATGGGGAAAGTGGAGAGTAGTTTGAGTTGTAATTCTTGATTTTTAGAGTACGTAAACTTCTTAAGATGCTCCTCTCAACAGTTTATTATCATAATTTTTTTTTCTACATTCAAGCTCGTTGTTTGCAATGGAAATGGAATTGAAAATGAAACAGTATCTTTGACAAGTTTTTGCATATATAGGGATCTTAAAAATGGAAAGCCAGTTTTACTTTTAGACTGTGAACTTGTTAATTAAAAGAAATTTGATTACACAAAAGCTGTTTGAACTTTGCAATAGAAACTAAATGGGATTGGAAGTGGAATTATAATGGACTTCAAAATGTAGATTTATTCACATGCCAGCAGTACAAACTGGAAGTTGAATAGAATTTAAAATGCAGAGTTTCATACATGGAAACAAACAAAATTGGAAACGACACAAAATGTAACAGGAATGGAAATTTGAAATAAAGCATTTTTGCAAAAAAAAAAAGTGAATCGTAATGGAACACAATGGAAATGAAAAGGTATTTTTAATTCAGTCTTCATTACATGCAATAGGACCAAAATAAAAAGGCACTAACTTGAGCACAGTTCTTGCAATAGCATCTATGGAATAGAAAATGGAACAAAATGGAATTTAAAATGTAGTTTTTCTGAAAAGTTTCCTTTTATAATGGGTATTTTAGATTTTATAATAATGGGGAAAGTGGAGAGCATTTTGAGTTCTATATCTTGATGTTTAAAGTATGTTCCTCGAAATAGTTTATTATCTTTTTTTTTCTTTTTACATTCAAGCTCATTGTTTGCAATGGAAACTATATGGAATTGGAAACAGAACAGAACTTTGATAAACTTCTACAAATATAGGGATCTTGAAACTGCAAAGCCAGTTTTACTTTTAGTCTGTCAACTTTCTAAATGAAATGAAATTTGATTACACTAAAGTCATTTGAACTTTTCGATAGAAAATGGAATTTGGGAATTGGAAATGGAATTAAAATGGAATTCGTACAAACTAAATGGAATTAAAATGCAGATTTTTTTTTTAAATATGGAAAGAAAAAATGAAAATGACACAAAATGAAATGGGAATGGAATTTCTTTTTGATATGCACTAAAAAACTGAATCCATATGGAACAAAATGGAAATAAGGAATTTAAAATGTTGTTTTGTTTACATGCAGTAGGAACAAAATAAAAAGGAATTGGAAAATAATTACGAAAAAAATTTCTCTTTCTATTTTATTTGGTATCGTTGTTGTTGTTTTCCTAAACAGCATGTTATTAAATCCAAGCCATTTGAACTTTAAAATTCTTGCCAAAAGATTCAAAACTTAATTGAAACCGGAACAAAACAAAAGATGTTATGCAACTTAAATTGTAGCTTGTTTTTTTTATGCTTTCAACACAAACAATAGAATTCTTAGGAAACATGGCACAAAATCTATAATAATTACAAATCTAAAATTCAGCCTTTTATGACAAGTGTCTGTTTATAAAAGTAGTCCTAATTACTGGGGAGCAGTTGTTAAGTTCATGATGTTTAGTGGATGTAAACTTCCTAAAATGTTCTCCTAAACAGTAATTTGTTTACATTCAGTATATTTGAACTTTAGCACCACCATGCTTGCAATAGAAACAAAATCTCAGCATACTGGCATGCCGACATAAGCTGTTTGTCAGGTCTCTCTTCGTTCGGCCTATTAAATCATGATTTGTTTTTATGAGATTGCCTAATTAAAACAGGTCTCAAAAGAACAGCCAAAACAAAGCTTCTCCCACCTTAGCTTAAATAAACTGGTTGGATGTGGCGCTTCAGCCAAAGTGATGCATTTCCTCTTAGTTTAAACAGCCAGTCAACGACAGACTCTCCATCACGCAGCACCAAACAGACGCTGCCGCCTTTCTTGTGTCTCAAACAAATGGATTTTGTATTTGTCGGAGACGCAGGGCTGCTGAACAATGTTTCAAATCAACAATGTTGCTGTGCTCTGTTTGTACTGTGTCGATGGTAGGCCTCAGACTGGTAATGATTCCCACCATTTGTTGCTGGCACCGTTCATTTGTGCAGAACGATGTGTCTCCCTTTTTCATGTACAGGTTTTACTTTGTTTAAAAGAGAATAGTAATTTCTATTATTTAAGTGGTTTTAAGTGATCGCTGAGGTGGTGTTCAGGTTCATTAACTGCATTTTAGATGTTTTTCATTACACTGAAAAGAAAAGATTTAAAGATGGTTCCTTGGATTTACTAAATTTTTTATAAGTGGTTGTATTTATTTGGACTGAATTTAAACAAACAAATGAAGTTGAGCATTACTAAATGTAATTATTATTATTTTTTGTTCAACACATAAATTGCTTGCTACAATCTTGCAGACCTCATTTTTAAGTGTGTGTGTGTGTGTGTGCATGTGTTAATTGGTCATTTAAAATATACATGTAGTAAATTTTTATTTTAGTGTTTATTTTAGTTGTAGTTTTTATTTCAAGTTAAACAAAAATATATATATATTTTTTTCTTGGCAACATTTTGAAATTCACTTTGAAACATTTGGTTTTGGAAACATTTGAACATTTTTGGTTTCATGAAACGTAAAGGTTTAAAGATAAAAAATTGTTAGTCAATAACCAAGTAATAACTGTGTATAAAACATATATAATAAAAGGTATAATATAAGTAATTAAAAGGTATAAAAATAATTCATCTAATACACTTCTAAATTTCAATCAAAAATATTGGTTTAGTTTTATTCAACACGACTGGGTATAAAACAGAAATAAAATAAGTATAATATAAAAAGATACGTCTGTAATACAGTATAAAAACATTTAATACACTTTAATATTTTTTCAGGATTTTACTGTATTTACTAGATTTATGAAGTATGTAAATTTGTAATATTTGTTTTTTTTTTTTTTAAGTCTACTTCATCCAATACACTTCTAAATTTCAGTCAAAAATATTGGTTTAGTTTTATTCAACAAAACATTTGGTATAAAACAGTTATGATAAGTATAATATAAAAAGATACATCTGTAATAAAGTTTAAAAACATTTAATACACTTTAATATTATTTCAATATTAGTTTGACTGCATTTACTATGTTTGTGAAGTACATATTTGAGTAAATTTGTAATATTTGTTAAGTCAAATTTCTTCATCTAATACACTTCTAAATTTCAATCAAAAATACTGGTTTAGTTTTATTCAACAATTTGGTATAAACCAGATATAATAGATATAATCTAAACAGATACATCTGTAATAAAGTTTAAAAACATTTAATACACTTTAATATTATTTCAATATTAGTTTTACTGTATTTACTATGTTTGTGAAGTATGTATTTGAGTAAATGTGTAATATTTTTCTTTTATAAGCCTGATTACTTCATCTAATACAATTCCACTAAATTTCAATCAAAAATATTGTCATTTGTAGAATTTTTTTTAAATATACAATAACAAATGCTTTTATTTGCTCTGATTTAAAAATCAAGGTTTTACCAAAACAATACTGACTTCTTAATTCCTCTGATGCTAAAACGTTGGGATTGTGTTGTTTAACAATGCATACACGCATATAAAAACAAAGCACACGTTTTATTTCGTTTAAAAAAAAAGACTCTGACAACAACTGAAATTTGGAAGAAATATCATAAATTTTGCAGCTGTTGAACAGAAATATGTCTTTAACAATGGACACAAGCGTATGAAAACACAGTAGAGTTTTGTTATTTTATGCAACACAAAGCTTTAATTGGCAACTTATGTTTGGAAGAAATCTAAAATGCGCAGCTGTCAAACTATTTTATTTACTATCACAAAAACATATATTAATCAATTATTTATATAGGAATGGAATAATAAACCTGCATGACTGTTCACTGTAAACAAAATTATATGATCAGTTAGTTCTGACAGCATATGTTTTTAGGTCATTGTAACTTATTAATCTAAGTTAATCATGTTCCAGCTTAATTTTACAGGTAACGCAAGCTGTTTTATGTCAGTTTAACATAATAGAAGTTCAATGGATTTATAAAGTTAATTTGATTTAAGCTTAAAAATTTAAGGCAACCAGGATTTATTTTCAATGTAGTTAATATTACAGCTTTCATGAATATTAACCCATTATTTTGTCTTCTAATTAAATTAGTTAATTTACCATTGTGTATTTACTAATAGCTATCATGCCCGAGACGTGCAGCTTCGTTTTCTGACATGAGACAGCTGTGAGCATGCCCGAGACCCCAGACATCATGGAACTGGGGAGGGGGTACTGCGTCTCTGCACTCCTTCAACAAGCTCAGAATGAATGATCTGAATATGTGTCAGGGTAAATGGCGCTACGTGTCTGATGATCCCTCAGAGAAAAGACAAATAGCGTGGAGCAGTTGGCACAGCTGCTGCCAATGATTCATTATGCAAACGTTAAACCATTATCTCAATAGTGGCCTTAAAGTTCACACACACAACAGAACGTCTAAAAAGGCTAAATCGAGTTAACATTTCAAACGAGAGATGTCAGAAAAAGACATTTTCTCATTCAAAGCACATGCGCTTTTTTTTTTTCTGGCCCATGCATAATTTCGGTTATATAAACTGAAGTCGCTCTCTTGCCCTCTCTGAACCAGCCTAAAGCTATGTAAGATCAAAGTGACTGGTGTTGATCCTGGTATGGGCAAGAATTGAGAGTCCCCGTGCTAAAACCTCAAACACAGACACACCAGAGAGGTCGTGGCTCTGTTGGTCAGCTTTCAGGCCAGTGACCTGATATTTAAGAAGTTCATGCCCATTCACATCACACTGCTACTAGATGCCTTCACAGCCTTCGTAAAAGTGACTGTTCTTCCATAAACACACTGTTATTATAGCTCTGCGCTGACTGAAAATGAGCTCTCTGAAAGATATTAATGCAGTCATTTGATTTGCATCATAACCGATTGAAGGTTTGATAATTGTTTACCCCTTACACCAAAATCTCTGATCTAAAGTTCAGATCTAACCAGCCTGATCTATGTTTTGTCAGTTTAGTGGCTAATTCGCATGAGTTCGAACGATTTTTGGCACTAAAACCTACCTTTAAAGCCAATCATCATTGGGAGATGAGCAAATTGTACTAAAAGCTTGACTCTTCCTATACATTGTGCACCTCTGGAACCTGCCTTAATTGTTTTTAGTTTAGTCAAATGAACTTTTTTAGTCAACTTAATATTTTTAGTCAGTTTGATTGATGCAAGTTAAGTTAAAGTTTATAAAATATTTGTTGGCTTGACCGTTTTTAAAAGTGAAGGAAAATAAAGAGTAGGTTTCTTTTTTTAAAGTGATGTGTCTAGGGACTATACTTATGGCGTAATAATTAAGGAACCTTCTGCTGTATTATGACTACAACCAGCCTGGTCTCATGAGGAAACGCAGTTTAGTGGTTAATTCGTACAAATTCATATTCAGTCATACAAAATGTTTACAATTTTTAAAGAGGAGATGTGGCAACCAACCACCCCCTAAAGCCAACCATCATTGGGAGCTAATCAAATCGTACATATTAGCCACTAAATTAAAAAGTCACAAATTGCTGTGATATATCCTTGGATCTAACCATTTCATAGCAGTGTTTTATGCTACAATGGATTGTGACTAGAGTGAATAGCGTCATAGCAGTATATTGTTTATTTTGTGTTGTGTGTTTGCTTTAAAACGGAGTGCAATTAAATACAATCATCCACAATTTTTATTATTATTATTTTTTTTTAGATAACTGGCTTAATTTACAACTCTCTTAAGATCAGTTGAGTTGAGTCTCCTGTCTCCTAAATCAGTTGGGTTTATCCTTTTTTTTTTTTTTTTTTTTAAATCCATTCAGCCAATCTTTGCATCTGGTGGGAGCGTTTTAGCTTAGCATAGTTCATGGAATTCGATTAGACCATTAGCATCTCGCTCAGTCTTTCAATAATTTTCTTAAAGCTGGACTCTTCTATATACATTGTGCACTACTGAACACTAAAAAAATCTTGTTACCTTTTTTTAGAACAATCAAATTAACTTTTCTTGTCATCTCAACTTACATCAATCAAACAGACTAAAAATATTAAGATAAACTTTGTACAACTTAAAAATGAGTTAAAGCTATAAAAAAATATTTGTTGTCTTGACCTTTTTTTTTTAACAGTAGAGGAAAATAAACAGTAGTTTGTTTTTTTTTGTTTGTTTGTTTGTTTTGTCTAGGAACTAAGCTTCTGGGGTAATAATTAAGGAACCTTCTGCTCTATCATGACTACAACCAGCCTGATCTCACAAGGAAGCATAATAGTTTTACGATTTGTCAGGTAAGTGGCTAATTCTTATGAATTCGTATGAGTTCAGTCATACAAAAATGTATGATTTTAAAAAGGAAGCTTGGCACAAAACCCCACCCCTAAACCCAACCATCATTGGTGGATGAGCAAATCATACTAAAAGGTTCGAATGAGATTGTACATGTATAAGTAATAATTAAGGAACTTCCTGCTGTATTATGACTACAAACAGCCTGATCTCACGAGGAGATCAGGAGATCTCACGAATTCAGTCATACAAAAATGTACAATTTTAAAAAGGAGGCGTTTGTAATTGGGGGATTAGCAAATCAAACTAAATTGTGCGAATGAGGTCACGATTATGAATTAGCCACTAAATCAAAAAATATTGGCGTGAGAATGTTACAACAAGCCCAATATTTTACACAGATTCTAACTGGTGATGCATGTTCAGGGCTTGGTTTTGGGGACTATTTTCAGGTGCTGCATAATATTATTGCACCTGCCTTAGCCATGATACACAACCTAGACATATTGACCTACAAAATGGCAACTTTTCACTTTTTCGTTGCTCTGAGTACATGCTGTAACCACAGAAACGTCGAGTTTTAAATGGGAAAATCAACGAAACTCTGGTCATTTTTGAGTGAGATGCTAATGGTCTAATTTTAAAGTGAAGTGAAGTTCCTTTGAAGGGCCTGACACAAATTTCAAGATGGTGTCACTCCAACAACTGATGTTTCACCAGGCGTGTTCCAGATTTCTTGTATTAAGGTGGAAGATCTTAAGAACGCTCCATGCAATTTAGTGGATTTATTTTTTTGATTTCATTGGGAATGCTCAAAAGATGAGTAGATTTCGGTATTTGAAATGGTGTGAGGTTGAGTAAATATTGACAATTTTCAATTTGGGGTGAACTAATGTTCCATTCATTGACGCCACCATCCATCCCCAAAGTTTCCAATGCGTTAGATTTCCAAAACTAAAGCCCTGTGGTTTTTATTCATGTCTAAACTCTATTATCTCCAGCACATCCCCCTCGGCTTGGCTAATTCCCATTCCCGCATATTTAAATAATTTGCTGTGGGCAGATGTATTTAGCGAAACTACGCATGTATTTGCTTTCCCATCGCTTTGGGTCAAGATTAGAGCTCCATGGACATTTCACGTTTTATTGAGCCGAAATGGTGCAGCCTGGCAGCGAATGGAAAAGTCATGCTTCGGCAATTGTCACTGGTACCGCTTCAGAGTATCAGATTAGGTCTAAATATACACGCTGCCCTCTTTTCTGTTCTTCGCTGCTTTGGTTTTTCAGCTGTTGCTTTATTGGATTATTTCTTAAATCAATTAAACTAAAATAGTCGTGCCTACAGTTTCCAGTATCATGCCCTCCTCGCAGGCCTCGCTGTGAGTGAACGATATAAGTCTGTGTGACATTTACTCATCCTGATATCCCTAAATTCATCTTATTATGCAACAGGACAGGCATTTGAAGGGTCAAGCGAGGTTACGGAACATGATTTATTGCACAAAAGTACATACAGTTGAAGATAATGGGCATCGCTTGGCATTTACTCCTGCACGCAAGGCCTTGAACAAATGAATTCTACGCAGTTTTGTTTTGTTTTTCAACTTAAAAGCTGAGATATTTTTCAGAATAACCTTGTTTAAATGTGCTACGGAGTACAAAAAAGTGCAATATTTAACACCAAAGCAGACTTTTATTGCTGGGTTTGTGGAGTATATCTTAGATCTAGCCTTTTAGCTTAATAATACTGTAATTTGTGTAGCACTTTATTTTACGGTCCAGTTCTGCATGTACAGCTGTGGAATAAATGTATTTTCTTTATTCAATAATTCTTTATTTCTTTATCTAAAAGATATATTTTTTTCCTCTGGATTTATTATGGGTTTGAGTAAGAAAGTAATTGGTAACACTTTACAATAAAGTTGCATATGTTAATGTTAGTTAATGAATTTATTAACATGACTAAACAATGTACAGTACATTTGTTAAAGTTTTTGTTCATGTTAGTTGACGTTAATCAATGAAAATACCGATGTTCAAGTCACAGTGCATTAACTAATTTTCACAAGCATGAATTTGGATGCTAATAATTCATTAGTGAAGGTTAAACTATAATTAATAAATGCTGTACAAGTATTGTTCATAATTAGTTCAAGTTAGTAAATACATCAACTAATAATATAACCTTGTAATTTTTGTTTAATTCTATTAATGCTCTTTTAAATTTCAATTAATTGTAATTGAGAGTTTTTATTGTTAAATTTATCCTTTTTGTTTTTCAGAAAATGACAATTTTTTAGAATAGCAAGTGTATTCTTTGCTTGTGCTATTCTATTAAATATTTGTATTTTACTATTCTGATATGGTCTAAAAGTGAATAAAAATGTCTGAACATAACAAAATGACATATATTTATTTGTTAAATTGGGGGAAATGTCACCAATAGTTTACAGAAGAAAAACATCAACTAGTAACATAACCTAGTCATTTTTGTTTACTTCTATAAATGTTTGATAACATTTCTTTTAAATTTCATTTAGAAATTAAATTTAGGGTTTTTTTTTTTGTCGTTTTGTTTTTCAGAAAATTATCATTTTTTAATATGTTTTTTTTTCATTGCTTTTGAGTGATAATCAGGGTTATTTAATCAAATACTTATATTTTACTATTCTGAAATTGTCTAAAAGTGAATGTCTGAAAACATGAAAAAATGTCATCAGTAGTTGAATAAAGCCACAAAGTTTTACACCCAAGACCAGAGGTGGATTTAGTGATTTTGGGGCCCTAAGCAATTCCAGTCTTCCAGGGCTCAAAAGTTCTAAAATGCACCTTTTGTACTTTAATTTTGTATTGTTATTTTGCTGTTTTTTTTTTTTTTTTTGTTCTTATATCATTCAATTTCCTTCTACTTTTTTATTTAAAAAAAATAATAACATGTAAAGCATTTGAAACTATTTGTTTTCTTAAAATGAATTCACAACTAAACATAATGAATGAACTGTTTAGTTTTTAAAACTAAATCTTTACTGATTTGACTGCTGGGCTGGTCCATGATCGAAGTTGGGGGACAAATTTGTGCAGATAATTGCGTTCAAATTAAAATCCTTAGACCCTCACTGTACAAAATATGATAGAAAACAGTGTTGTATATTATAGGTATCATTTAAACAGTTGAAATCAGAATTATTAAACCCCCTTTGAATATTATTTCCTTTTTTAAATATTTCCCAAATTATGTTTAACAGAGTAAGGAAATTTTCACAGTATGTCTGAATAATATTTTTTCTTCTTAATCTTATTTGTTTTATTTCAGCTAGAATAAAAGCAGTTTTTAATTTTTTTTAAAACCATTTTAAGGTCAAATTTATTAGCCTCTTTAAGCTTAATATTTTTTCAATAGTCTACAGAACAAACCATCGTTATACAATAACTTGCCTAATTACCCTAACCTGCCTAGTTAACCTAAATAACCCAGTTGAGTCTTTAAATGTCACTTTAAGCTGTATAGAAGTGTCTTGAAAAATATCTAGTCAAATAATATTCACTGTCATCATGGCAAAGATAAAATAAATCCGCTATTAGAGATGAGTTATTAAAACTATTATGTTTAGAAATGTGTTGAAAAAAATATTTTCTTTGTTAAACAGAAATTGGGGAAAAAAATAAACAGGGGGGCTAATAATTCAGGGGGGTTAATAATTCTGACTTCAACTGCACATCTAGGTATTTATTTGGGGGCCCTCAGATTTCCTAGGGCCCTAAGCGGCCGCTTTCCTTGCTCATTGGTTAAATCCGCCCCTGCCCAAGACATCATAAATTCAAAGAATTTCTCTTGTGGTCTCTTTATTTTTCCCCAGAGCTGCATATTTGTTTACTTCTGATAATTACGATAGGTTATAGCCTTAAAGCTGACCTTAAACCAAGCAAACCCTTATTTATTTAACTGCATGTAGTGTAAAATAAGCGCAACCATCATTTGCCTTAGATTTCATGTTCATTTAAGGTACTTTGTAATGAAGCTTTGATGTTTGTTTTTCTTCATTTCTTTTTTTTCCTCTCCAATTGAAACTCTCACTCCTACTTTTACACACTAAACCACAAAATCAGTGAAATTGCCTGCTTGATGTAAAACAGTAGATACTGTTAACAGTGGAAAAAGTCTTAATGATTGTATTTTAATTGCGTCGTTATTCGAAAATTGGTTTGTGCGGTGTGTTTTACAGGGGGAAACTTGTGAGTCTTACGCATTTCGTGGTAGGAGGCGTTATTTTGGACTGGAGAGCCAGGTTAATAAGAGAAGCATATGGCCGGAGAACATCTTGACTTTTATTACACCGTAGACGCTATTAAAAAGACAGTTACCTTCGATGGTTAAAATATTAACTTGGCCATAGCGCGCGGTGGGATCTGTAATAAATGGACACACGTATTGACCTATTTTTTATTCTGCAAAAATATTTTCTCAACACATTCATATTTATTATTAGCAATCTGTAACAAGAATGAATCCTTTAATGGCCTCTTTTATACTTCTTGATGGACCAAAAATAACAAGAGAATTTAATAGCTCATTATTATGAATTAGGAAATATCTTTGCTCAGATGTGGACTTCAATGGGCTACTGGGAGTATTTCTGGAGGTGAAATCATTTATTGTGTGAAACCTTTGTCATATAGTGGCTAATATGAGGACGTATCCATCACGCTGAAATCATTATTAGCGTGCTTGGAAAACTGCCTTGTTTTTGCAGTGGCCAATATGAGCTGTGTACAGCGCTGTAAATGGCATGAATGTGGAAAATCTGGCTTATGGCCGTGTAACATACTTAATTTTATGGACCATGCAAACATTAGAATTGCAATATTTCTAACTTTGTAGTGAAATCTGTGATTTTTATTTCCTGAAATTGATGCTCCCATGATTTCTCACATGTTTTACCTTTCATTGCATTGCAGAAAATGGCCTTTTGCGTTTTAGGTGATGTTTAAAATAACATTTTCTACACTGTAAAAATATCTTTGATCAATTAGTCCTGACAGCATATGTTTTGGGTCATTGAAACTTACTAAACTAAGTTAATCATGTTCTAACTTAATTTTATAAGTTAAACAAGCTGTTTTAAATCAGTTTAACATAATAGAAGTTCAATGGACTCTAAGGTTAATTTGACTCAGCTTAAGATTTTAAGGTACATTTTTTTTTTTAGTGTAGCTATTGCAATGATATTAAGAATGGTTTATAACATCAAATATGCAGTTTACAATATATATATATATATATATATATATATATATATATATATATATATATATATATATATATATATATATATATATATATATAAAATAACAGTATTTAAAACTAATAAAATATAAGATAAATTGATAAAAAATACTGCAAATGTCCTTGATGTGTTTACATCTTTAATTATGGAATTGTCCATTTACCATATGAGTAGTTTTTAATCTAACCTAATCTCAACTTTTATATATGTTGAGACAATTTTCTTCTTCAAAAGGAAAAATCCTCTATTTTTGCTGGTGTCAGCATCAAATTAAATTTACAAAGGGGATTTTATGTACATTAACAGACATGCATCATTTGAAGGTTTGTCTAATTAATGTTTCAGATAACGTTGTTAAAATCAAAATGTGGAGGAAAAATGTTCCAGCATTACTCCGTGTTAACTATATGAAAGGTTCAGATGTAAAAACCTCTAAATACTATCTGATATATCATTAAAAAGCATTTTTCTCAACCTTTTATGTTTATGTTAAATTATTTTACTTTATAGATGGGGAAAATACCCTATTTATCATCATAAAAGTGAATTTACTGAACTTACCCACAAGAGCCTAAGAAAAATGTTCATTTTTAGAACAAAAGTTTAGATGGCATTTAGAGGTTTTTACATCTGAAATTTTCATATAAGTAGAAATTAAATAACATACTTATTCTAAGCAGTGCCTAATATAAGTAATAATACAAAATTGTATCTTATTTTAAATTATTCAAAAGAAATATTGCTGAAAATATGTAAAACCTAGTGAACTTAAGAATTGTGGCAAAGGATAAATATTTTAAATGACATTTGATTGGTAATTTGAAACAGCTCTGTGATCTTTAAGCACGTTTTATTTAATATCTCATAAAATAATTCTTGTTCTATGCAAGGTTTTTATTATTATATCTTCGCTGGATGACATTTTATTGGGTATCTATTCGTAATGGGTGTAAATCTTTTTAAAAAAATAAATAAACAAACAGTGCCTAAAAAAGCAAGCTGTATTTTATATTTAATTTGATTGTTTTGACGCTTTAAACTCATTTTATCCTTGACCCATAGTCTGTCGGATGATTAAAGAATACGCTAAACTAAAACCACACAATACAATCCCCTCGTTGTTACATGCAATGTTTACACTCATATTCATGAGGGGCTCAAAACACACCTTTTTCCTATCTTCCAAAAAAATGAAATTCCGTGTGGAAAGTAGCGAGAAATGTCTGAGATTCGCAGATCATATTTTCACCTTCGTCTTCTTTGGCTTGGAAACCTTAACCACTTTGTTATGCTAATGGTCCCTGACATCAGCTCGAGATCAAAGCGGCGCGCGGCCTCATATAGACTCGCGCTCGCGCTGCGCCTTCAGTCCTGCAGATTCCGGCGCGCGAGCAGCACCACAAACCCGTCTCTCTTCATTTCTTTATCAGCGCTCCAGCATCATGCTTTCTCACTCGGACTTCACACAAACGGATTAACTCTCCTTTAGAGCTTTGGCTAGAGCATTTTTGGCTGGATTTAAATGAAAATCACCTTTGGATTACTTTGTACAAGCGGATTTTTTTTTTTTGGCGTCAGTCTTTGATAAAGGTGAGGAGTCCTTTTATTGTGCGCAAAGTTGGTGCTTTCTATTTAAACGCAGTTTTATTTATCATTTTGTTTAACATCATCCGGGATGCAATTTAAAGCTACAATAGGCTATTGTAATATGCATTATTATAGACCACCCAGAGGGGTTTTAAATGAACTAATTACATTTTATGTTCACCTCGGATCGCTCCAAGGTGAAAATGCAGCAGATCAATGATAATACTGTAATCTGTACGAAATGCAGTTGTATATGTGCTATATTCAAGCAGTAGTTTCAATTCTCTAATTATGTTTTATCCATGTTTTAGAATTTGTTTTATTATATACTCAAACATATGAGCTTGACAAATATCTGGATTGCGTGTAGCTGGCCATGCGAATGGTATATAGATTATAACATAATGAATATAACAGCTTAACTACTACATTTTGTTCTAATTTCTTTAATTAGTAAATTTAAACTCACAAAAATTATAAATTTGAAGTTTAATTGCTGCCTTAAAGTGGTGTTAAAGTCTGCACTTTACAATTTGTTGTTCTTAAAGACATAATAAAATCTTTAAAACAGTAGAAGTGATTAAACTAGCAATGATAGTGGCAAGTTTAAAAGTGGAAAACTAAATAAATCACTTGGAGAACTATAATTTTTGTTGCAATTACTAGCTATGTAATTGTAATTGCACTTTTAATGTATAGTTTTCTGGGTTTAGGTCAATAGCCAGAAGGAAAAAAATAACTTCTGGAAGAAAAAAAAAAAAAAGCTTGCCCCTGCAATCTGGACAATCACTGTCTGTATGTGAATGCATCATGCCTGAGGCCAGACATCAGGTCCAGTGGGAGGTAGTGTCTGTTTATTGCCCTCCTATTCCAGCAGATGAAATAATCTGAGGACATTTGATAACATTCCAAAAACCACCGCACCTATATTTCTGAAAGTTGCATGCAGGCCTAGAGCGTAAGAAAATTATGCATTGTGATTTCAAAAATACTGAAAGTGCGAAAGTATTGTTAAAAATAAAAAAAATTGTTTGCAATTCGTTTTTTTTTTTAAAGACTTCTCATAAATAAAAATAACTTTATTTAATCAATGGGAGTATTAGAGTAATGCAATAGAAAAATAAAACAACAATATAGCATTTTAATGGAAAATGACTCTAATTACCAATTCCTACTATTAATTAGTGGCTTATTACCTGCTTATTATTATTAAGATATTGGCGGTTTATTCGTAAGTATTAAGTTCATATTCTGCATGATCTTATTCTACATGTTTATTCCTACCTAAAACCCAACTACTACCTTAATAAGCACTAATAAGTTGAAAATGATTAATTTATTAAGTTAAAAGTCATAATAAATAAATTGTTAATAGCGAAAATTGTAACTTAGTGACCAAATGTTTTTCTTATACATATATATTTAATATTCTTCATGTCACGTGCACGCTACATAGCAATCATCAGTATAACATATACCTAGAGTCCACTGCATTTAATCTGAATCAGATTTTTTTTTTCCCCAAGCAGAAGAGAGACGGAAAGAAGGAATAAGTGCCATGGCTTTTGCCTTTTAATTATAACTGTGTCAAGAAGCAGTGGGGTCAGCGAGCACCTGCATCAGTGTCTTCTGGATCTTATTGTACAGCATGAAGCGAACCTTCCCTTCCCTCCCGCTTTGTCTCCTCACATTCCTGCTCCTGTCTCAGCAGTGCGCAGGAATCAGATGGCTGTGAGTTTGTTTGTTTTTACTCTATATATGCTGAAACTGAAATGGGTTATGCGTGATTGATTTGTAAATACAAAAATATGTTTAACGTGCAAACCAATTTTGGAATCATATGAAAGGGAATTTCTTGGCAGCGGCTTTTAATTAAGAAAAGTTTAAGCTTGGTAGAATTTGATCTTAATATTAAATCAAAGGTAAACCCAGTTCAAAGCTAACTTGATTTCTTGAGAATGTATTCATGCAATCTTTTGGTGCGTCGTGATGGAAAATATGAGAATTTGGGACGCGATGGGGCCGTTTTGCATGCACAAGATGCTGGTTGGGGTTTCCACAGTCTTGATATTGCATGGCAAGAAATGCAAAACAGATGCCGCCATAAACACCTGTGTTCCCTGGATAAAAAAGACCGTGTGTATGTGTGTGTGTGTGGAGGTTAAGACAGGGGTCTGTCAGTCACAGCATATCATGGAACATAAAGTCGTGGCCCCTAATCTGAAACAGGCAAAGGTAGAGCGGGCATTAGTTGGTTCTCACGAATAGTGATACACGTGTGTGTATTAGTCAAAGAGAAGGGAAATCAATGCTTGACTTCAGGTTTCACTCTGAAGTCATATTGAATGTTTTGGCTTTTGTTTTAAGGTTACAGAAGTTTCAGTTTAGGTCTATGTGGTTGAAGTCTGAGATAAAAAATAATAATATTAATATCCATGATTTGTGTGACGTCTACCATTGTTTAACTGCAGCTTGACCATGGTAAATTCGCTTAAGTTTTAACAATGACCAAATTATCTTACAGATAAACATTTTTTTTTCCATTGGCGATTGCTGTTTGCTGCCTTTCTTAAATCCAAGCGATGCAGAAATAATCTTCTTCCATTTTGGTCTAATCTTGATTGATTATCTCTGGGAATGGGTTGTTGTTTGCATGCCTTTGTGAGCGAGACACTGAACAATTTTAGCCCGCAGCTTAAATGCTTTCGCAAACTGTTGATCTTACTCTTAATATTTTAGAGCCGGCCACAAACAATGTTATCCACTTTAACTCCATCAAACATTTTAATAACTTTCCAATTGTCCGACTGGCAAAAGTTGAGACATTAAATCAGCGAATGTACATATTAAAACATATGCCTTTCCTCATGCAGGGCGCTATCACAGACCGCACAACACATCAACAAGACCCAGCACTGCAAGACGTTGCCAGGCCTCGTCTCCTCTCAGGCTCAGCTCTGTAGGAGTAACCTGGAACTCATGCAAACCATCATCCAAGCAGCACGGGAGGTTAAAAAGGTCTGCCAAAAGACCTTCACAGACATGCGCTGGAACTGTTCCTCTATTGATGGACCGAAATTCCTCCCAGACCTGGAACGAGGTGAGTTACGGAGAAAAACCGTGTCTAAAGAGCATTTATTTCCAATCGAAGTCTGTTTTCCAATTGAAGTATCTCCACAGATGTTCTGTTTAGAGCCTAAATTGCGAAAGAGCCGGTGTCCGTTCGTTGCCAGCTAGTTTAAGTGACCACACACCTCACTTTATACCCGAGTGTGGTTTCCATTCGAGCCTTAATAGGTCTAAGGATCCCATCTAATTGTTGGAGGAAAACTTTATGAGGGCAAAGCTTTACAGTGATCTCTAAACACTCTCTCGCTCTGGGTAACGCAGACTATGCCAGTTAAAAAGCTGCAATTTGCCCTTGCTGCATGATAAAAGAAAGCCCTGCTAACCCGACCCGCAGTATTCTTGCAGGCCGCTCTTCTGTCTCAGGCTCCGTTTGATGGGATCCTTCACAGAGGAGCTGCGTTTACTGTGAGGACGAACAATAGGATCCATTCTATTCGCTGAGATGCTATTGAGCCAGTTAGTCAGTAATGAACAGAGAATTGACGGCCTTTTAAAGCCTACAGTTTTACCCTGCGTCCGACCTTTGTGGCACAGATGCAATTCTTAGCTTTCAACCAGTTATAGAAATATGAAATCAGTTAAATGCACAATATATAGGCTTTTTAAAAATGTAAATATTGAATAACCACTGGGTTATATACAGTTGAAGTTAGAATTATTAGCCCACCTGAATTGTTAGCCCCATGTTTAATTTTTCACCAATTTGTGTTTAACAGAGATTTTTTTCCAACACATTTCTAAACATGATAGTTTTATTAACTCTTTTCTAATGACTGATTTATTTCATTTTTGCCATGACAATATTTTGCTAGATATTTTTCAAGACACAAGTATTGAGCTTTAAATGCAATTTAAAGGCGTAACTAGGTTAATAAGATTAATTGAGCAAATCAAGGGCGCAGATTTGCTTTTGAAATTGGTGGGGAAAGAATTGTCTGACAAAAAGGTAGTTTAATAAAGACTTCTGTTTACTGAGGGCTTATTTGTGCATAATCACTAACCACTGCATCTGAACACATTTTTGCAAGTATAATATAGCCATTTATGCACTTTAAGCTAAAAGATGACTTTACATGTCCATGTTCTTTTCCTTTTCTGAGCGTGCAAACGGAACAGCACGTTCTATTCCGCACTTAAAAAAAAAAAAACGTAAATATAAAATAATAATAAAATAAATAAATAAAATGCAATCAGTAAATAATAAAAACAACATTAAATCAAGCATGTCTTATGGTGCAAAAATAAATTTACATTATTTTACTTTGACAAGGAATGAATACAGACTTCTGGAAAGGGAGAGACATATGACACAGTGACCGTTTTATTTCAATTGTTGTTTTTTCATAATTGTTGTGGAGGCCAAAATCGAAACCTTTTTTTTATTGCACATCCATGGTAACTATTATGGTGGACTTATAGCGAACTTGAACTCAAGTGACTGACACTTTTCTTTGAAATTCTTTGAAATGAGTCTTGCACAGTAAACCTGACTGGAAAAATTCGACAAAGCATTATTTTATTTTAAAGGTGATTAAATTATTGGTGGGGACATTTTAATAATCTGTGGATATTGGTTGGGACACGTCCCCTCCGTCCATGCTAATTCTACACCCTTAGAGCAAATCATTGCTTAACGATGGTTTGTTCTATAGATATTCAAAAAAGTAAAATAAAGAGGCCTAATAATATTGCCCTTAAATGGTTTTAAAAAATTTTAAAACTGCTCTTATTCCAGCTGAAATAAAACAAATAAGACTTTCTTTAGAAGAAAAAATATTATAGGACATACTGTGAAAATTCCTTGCTCTGTTAAGCATCTTTTAAGAAAAAAATTCCTAGGAGGGCCGATCATTTTGACTTCCAACTGTATATTTCTTTCTTATTTACTTGCATCCCAAATGATTCAGTGTTCAAATCTAGAGAAATAAGCTATTTTAACTTGTCACGAACAGTGTCTTGTGATGCCATGTTAATAACATCATACACCTTCAATTTCTGGTTTGATTTTATAAACAGGGAAACTCCAAAGATGCTTTACAGAGGAGCATTATAACATGTAATTAACCTTTAAAATGTGTACTTGATGCACTCGAAGTTTCCCTTTAATGGCTTTCAGACCTACAATGCTTCATGATACCATGATTATAAGTGTTGAATACTTTAGCTCATCCATGAACATGATTTCTGAGTCCTGTATGGTGTAAAAAGTTCACACTTTATTTTAATGGTTCGTTTGTTGAATTTAAGTTACATTGCATCTGCATGCCCACTAATTCTCAATAGATTATAAGTGGACTGTTAGGTAAGGGTTAGTGTAAGTTGACATGTACTTGCAAAGTTTCTTAAAGTCAGTTAAATGTCTGTTGAAGGAGCAGTATCAACAGATATTAAGCAGACAGTCTACTAATACTCAAATAGATCATCAAAATAAAGTGTTACCTGTAAAAAATGCTTGGTTCTACAGAATTTCTACACATTGTCCCAACACAAATTGATTAGGTTAACTTTGAACATAAAACAATTAAGTTGTCCCAAAGAAAAATTTAAGAGTTGTGTTGTTAAACTCATTTTAAATAAGTAGTTTGAACAAGCAGCAAAGGTAATTTTTTAAATAGAGGATGTAAAGAAGACGATAAATCCCATGATTCCACACTTGGTCTCATCGTCATTAAAATACACCTTTGTTTATTATTATTAATTCAATTCATCTTTATTTCTATAGCGCTTTTACAATGTAGATTGTATCAAAGCAGCTTAACATAGAAGATTATAGTAAATTGAAACTGTCAGTCCAGTTTTCAGCATTGAAGTTTAGTTTAGTTCAGTTCAGTGTGGGTTAGTTTTCACTGCTGAGAGTCCAAACACTGAAGAGCAAATCCATCAATACCTCAAAAATGTTCTGTTTTACTGTTCCTAAGGTATGTATAAGTACTTTTTTTTTTTTAAATGTGGTTTTTATAACTTTTTTGTTTCATTTTTTTTTTTAGAGCAACAGTATTGCCAGCAGAAAAAGACCCTCCACATTATGTACTGGTCAGCCCATTATTCAGGAAACATCTGAAAAACACTGCTTATACACCAACATCCAAGCATACTGTAGGCCTGAACAGTGCAGTGGCTTTCTGTATATGCAAAAAAGAAAGATATTCAAAGATGCCTTTTCAGGTTGTAAAGAAATCTGTGTTGTTTAATTAAGACAGCAGAAGTCAAATAAAATATATTGTGTTCAATGGGGAAAAAAGTTGGTGTTTTTTACCTAAACATTTAAAAAGAACATATTTTAGAGTAGTAATCACAATACTGTGAAACAGTGATATTTTATCCAAGGTTTTAATACCTTCAGAATCTTCTTCCGGCACATGCCCAGTGATACTTTCTGATGGCTGGTTTAATCGTCCCCCTTAATTATTTTTTGAAAGGTATAAGTGTTTCCAAACACAAGAGATGGTCAAACTAAATCTTCTAGAGACGTCCTTCACTGCAGAGCGTCTGCATTTATCAAGAGTTAAAATACTCGTGCGTCTCATAAGTACAGCGCTAAGGAGACGCTCTTTGATGTCGCTCGTACGGGGTCAAGTTGAGCCTCTCCTGTTTCTGCACCTATTATCTTGTCATGACATATGTGCACTGAGAGAACTGTTCAGTAATCTCCGCCATTATCCTTTCGCACTGAATACTGCTTGTTTCTTATTTGCTTTGCATTTCTGATGGGAAAATGTCAGTTTAAGTGTTAAAACATTCTGTCATCATATACTTGCATTCAATTTCTTGCAAACCTATAAAACTTTCATTCATTTTTCAAGCACAATTTAACACCGATTTCTTTTTGCCATTGAAAGTTTATCTACCGCAGGGGTGTCAACCTTTTCTTATGAGGGGCCAAAAATCAAACTTGATTGTGGCTAGTGGGCAGAAGGAAAATATTGTTGCCATGGGTAATTTCCAAATATATTTAATAATGTTTAAAAATGATTAGAACATATTGTTTTATATTTACTAACACTGTTTATATTAACTAATCTCATTTATAACAGGATTACACTAGTTTTTGGCCTTGATTTGCTTGCCGATGTCTTCCGCATAGTCCTCTATCCACCAAGTGTCAGTATTTACATTTTAACAAATCTGATTCTTTTACAACAATTAATTTCAGTTTGCTTTTTTTGTAGCTCAGCACTAAAACAAACAAAAAAGGTTACGTCAAATTAGAAATGACGATCTCTGTGTTAAAGGTGTTTGCCCCAACCCTCCCCATCATTTTTGCTCTCCTATCAGATTGGGTGTTGGGCCAAATCAAAGGTTACAAGGGCCCTACTTTGAGCATCTCTGATCTACCCTAAACTCTGACGCTTCAAAATGTTTATAAAAAGATAAATGTAAATTCATATAAATCATTGTTTTTCTCCGGAACAAAAAAAAGTCTCTTGAATATCTTTTCACCCAAATTGGACTAAAAGTAAATCTATGTGATTTATAAGCAGCTTATTATTATCTAAACCCATAAGACTTTAGTTATCTTCACAACACAAATGAAGATATTTTAATCCAATCTGTGAGATTTCTGTAACTCATTTGAAAACTGTCCCTCCTTCAAAACATTCATGAAAAGGATCAAAAATAAATCCATATGAATCTAATGGATTCGTTCTAAACCCACAAGACTTAAAAAAAAAATCTGTTTACCCAAAACTCTCTTCAAAACTTTCATGAAAAAAATCCATCTTCAGAAACACAATAAAGACAGGGATTTCTGTCCCTCCATTGAAACGTATGCACCCATAACTCTGATGTTTTGAAAAGTTCATGTAAGAACTAATAAATAAATCCATGTGAATCAAGTGATTAGCAAAACTATAATTCATTATTTTTACAGCGCTTTTAATAATGGAGCTTATCAAAGCAGATAACATAGATGAAGAAAAGAGAATGAAAAGCCATGACAGTATTTCAGATTGTAAGGCAGATGAAGATATTTGTTAACCAAATCTGAGGGATTTCCCTTCTTCCGTTGACAGACTGTTCACCCAAATCTTGACATTCATATAGAGATCAAAAATAAATCCACATGAATCAGCGGTTTAATTCAAGTCATCTAAAGAGACGCAATCTCTTGAGATGATTTACATGATGAGTGGATTTAATTTAGGCCTTTATTCACATAAATAATGATGAACTAAATCTTTAAATGGATAGTTCTCCCAACATTTTTTATTTACATGTGCTCTCCCTCATGTTGTTTTAAAGCAGGAGTGCTAAACTCTGTCCTGGAGGGCCGGTGTCCTGCATATATTACTTCCAACCCCAATTAAGCACACCTAAACCAGCTAATCAAGCTCCTTGTAGGTATGCAAAAACTTCTAGGCAAGTGTTGAAGTAAGTTGGAGCTATGCAGGACAGTGGCCCTCCAGGATCGAGTTTGGACACCCCTGTTTTAAAGCTTTGCGTTTCTTTTTTCTCTTGCACACAAAGATAATTTGAAGAAAGCTGGTTGATGATACCCATCGACTTCGATAGTAGGGGGAAAAGACTATTAAAGTCAATGGGTGCCAGCTATCAGCATTCTTCAAAATATCTTCTTTAACGTTCAGCAAAAGAAAGATCTCAGTTTTTGAACAAGTAAATCAATCATAGAGATTTAGTTTTTGGATGAAATATCCATTTTACTCTTTTTATGTGTTCATATAAGCAACTAATCATGATTTCCCCACCGCAATCTCTCAGGAACGAGGGAGTCTGCATTTGTGTATGCGCTCTCTGCAGCTGCTATAAGTCACACTATAGCTCGCGCCTGCACCTCTGGAGACCTGAGGCTGTGCTCGTGTGGGCCGATCCCGGGTGAAATCCCCGAGCCGGGCTACAGGTGGGGCGGCTGTGCTGATAACCTACATTACGGTCTCCTCATGGGCTCCAAGTTTTCTGATGCCCCAATGAAGATGAAGAAGAAGTCTGGCTCTCACGCCAACAAGCTCATGCATCTTCACAACAGCGAAGTGGGCAGACAGGTGAGCAGTACCTCACAGATTCACTTCAAAAAACAGAAGTTAATGATTCAATTTCCTGGTATATTTCAAGTGAAGTGTTAGCCTTTGCAAACTTTTTTTGCCTTCAAAAGTCGGAGTGACTGGACACCATTTTCGAACACTCCAGTGCTCATTTACACAGAATGCATTTTTCCATGCCATTGAAAAACAGTGTGAAAGTAGCACAATGTAAACATGCACTTGATGGACGGCCATGTATGGCAAGCTGTTTTGACATTTAATCTATAACCTGTACTAGTAACTTTTTTCACGTTACCAGTGCTTATTTTTTAGATACTAGTATCTTTTCCATTAAGTAGTTGTACTTCTTCATTAGAGACTAGTGCTTATTAAAAATATGCTAGTGCTTACTCATTAGACACTGGTTCTTTTTATTAGATACTAGAACTCATTCTTTAGATACTAGTACCATTTTAAATAAATACTAGTACTTATATATTAGATATTAATACTTATTCATTATATACTTGTACTTTTTAAATAGATGGTAGTTCTTATTTATTAGATACTAGTACTTTTTTTTTAGTTTTTTTTTTTAGTAGTGACTAGTAACTATTCTAGTAACAAATAAAATTTTTTTCCATTGATTTGTATAGGATCTGTCATTGAGATATCAACTATTCAGTTTTTACTAGTATGTGTTCCAGCTTGGACTAGAACATATCTTTATGTACTAGTAGTTAATCATTAAGTGCTAGTACTAGATAATTAGATACTAGTACTTATTCATTAGGTACTAATACTTGATCATTAGATACTAGAATCTATTTAATAGGTACTAGTGCTTGATCATTGGATAGTAATTTCTATTTAATAAATACTAGAACTTATTAAATAGATAGTGGTACCAATTCATTAGATTTTAATACATCTTAAAATGACATTTAAAGGCTTAACTAGGTCAATTAGGTTAACTAGGCAGGTTAGGGTAATTAGGCAAGTTAGTCTAAAGAACAAACCATTGTTATACAATATCGAAAAAATATATAGCTTAAAGGGGCTATTAATTTTGACCTTAAAATTGTTTTTAAAATATTAAAAACTGCTTTTATTCTAGCTGAAATAAAACAAGTAAGACTTTCTCCAGAAGAAAAAATATTATCAGACATACTGTGAAAATTTCCTTGCTCTGTTAAACATCATTTGGGAAATATAAATAAATAAGAAATGAAAGGAGGCTAATAATTCTGACTTCAAATATATATTCTACTATGGATGTCAATGGTTGCTGACTTCGAGCATTCTTCAAAATATCTTCTTTTGTGTTCAGCAGAAACATAACTCATAAATGTTTGGACTTGAGGGGTGAGTAGTGAGTAAATTTTGATTTTAGGGTGAACTGTGCTTTGAATATGACAGGACAGTCACGAATGAAGTCTGATGTCAATTAAAAACAATCGAAACCACATTTATGATTAAAATGTTTGAATTTCAAAGTCTTTTTTTTATTTGGGACACATGAAGTCATGCAAAAGCCATCCAAATTCACTAATATGTTTCATTCCCTGTGTCATAATGTCATTCTTTATTGGCTTTATCTTAATCGATCTTGCTTTTTTCCATCTCCACAGGCTTTGCGAGATGCTTTGGTCATGAAGTGCAAATGCCACGGTGTTTCTGGTTCCTGCTCCATTCGGACCTGCTGGAGGGGCTTACTGGACCTAAAGGACATCGCCATCGACCTGAAGACCAAATACTTGTCCGCAACTAAAGTGGTCCATCGGCCAATGGGAACACGCAAGCAGCTCGTCCCGAAAGACATCGACATCCGGCCAGTGCGAGAGAATGAGCTGGTGTATCTGCAGAGCTCACCGGATTTCTGCATGAAGAACGACAAGATGGGCTCTTTCGGGACTCAGGACAGGTAAGACTCACAAATGACATACCTCAGTTTTCTACTTTTTCATGTATTTTCATTTTATTTATTAAGCCCAGTGTGGTCACATTTATTTTTTCATTTGCACCATGAGATGTCAAACAATTCTCCATACATTCTTATAGGAAAAAATAAATAAATTTTTATATATATATATATATATATATATATATATATATATATATATATATATATATATATATATATATATATATATATAAAATCTCCCAATTTCCACTCCCAAATTTTTCCAACTATATTTTTTTATTAGTTATTTATAATTTAATATTAGTTTTTGTTAGTTTTATTATTATTATGATGCTTATTAAAAATAATAATTATATTAGCAAAAATCAGCAAAAAAAGTATATATAATTAAATCTAAATAATATAAACATTATACATTGTTGCTATTATGATTATTATTATGACTATTTTAAGAGTATTAATAATATTTATTAAAATAAAATAAATCCATAAATATTATTTGTGTGCTATTATGATTTTTAAATGATTGTTTTTGTAAATATTTAATTTAAGTGCACTCCAGAATCCAGTCATTTGCAGTAAAATGTTTTTCACACTATATGAAGTTCAAAAAAATACTAACAGGGTAGAGATTTATTTTTACATGGACATTAAAAGGACATTATTACACATATTTTCCATATTGAGTTTAAACAAAAGACATTCCTTTTACTTCCTCCTCTGGTGGTACAGTTTTGTTTTGAGAAGCCCTGATAAAGTGTGTGTGTGTGTGTGTGTGTGTGTGTATGTAATGCTGCTATTCTCAGCTGATAGCAGCTCCACACACACACAGATTAACAGCACGGTGGACTCTTCCTGCTCATTTCCTATTGCTTTATCACTGCACACACAGGTGGAGCTTTAGGTAAAACTCAAATAAGCTCAGCTTCCTTGCTTTTGTTAGTTTTGTCCTTTAAATGTGCTGTGTGTCATTGATTTTGGCTCAGACACGTGAAACTTACTTCATGTGACATTAAAAACAACTGCAAATAATGACAGCAACAGCAATAAAAGGCATTAATAAATAGTAGTAGTAGTAATGATAATAAAAACAACATTCACAACTCTTCCATGGAGTAAAACCCTCATTATTCCTAGTAGTAGTGTGTCTGGTTTGAGTTATGAAAATCTTTTGGTGTCACTTTTTTTTGCTGATTTGGAATAATATTCACATTTATTATTAAAATGATCAGTTGCAGGATTGAAAAGGCAGATAATAACGCAACAGTTCAATTTAATTGTGTAAAGACACTGATTTGTGTCATTTCTTTAGCATAGTCCAACATTTTTACATTTGGTGAAATAAATACTTGCCTAAACAAAATCTGCAAAAAGTTTTTTTATTTTTTTTATTTATTTTTTTATTATTTAGTTTTAGGTTTTTATATTTTAGTTTTTTTTTTTATTTAGTTTGTCTTTGATTTTTATTAGTTTATAATTTTGTTTTGATTTATATTATATTTAGTTTTGTTTTATTAGTTTATATTTTTGTTTTGATATTTTTTTATATTTATTTATTTATTTTTGTTTTATATTAATTTATATTATGTTGTTTTTTATTAGTTTATATTATATATTTTTGTTTTGCTTTGTTTTTTTAGCTTTTGTTTTATGTTAATCTATATTATATTTAGTTTTGTGTTGTTTTGTATTATTAGTTTATATTATATTTTTGTTTTATTTTCATGTTGCTTTTAATTAATTGTTTATTTATGTAGTTTTGTTTTATATTCATTTATATTATGTTTTGTTTTTCATTCGTTTGTATTACATATTTTTGTTTTGCTTTATTTCTGTTAGGTTTTTTTATATTGATTTTAAGTTATATTTAGTTTTGCTTTGTTTTTTATTAGTTTATATTTTATTTTTGTTTGTTTCTGTTGTTTTGCTTTTTGTTAGGTTTTGTTTTATATAAATTTGTTATATTTAGTTTTGCTTTTTTTATTAGTTTATATAATTTTTGTTTTGTTTCCATGTTGTTTTGCTTTATTTTTGTTAGGTTTTGTTTTATATTAATTTGTTAGATTTAGTTTTTGCTTTGTTTTTTTTTTTTTTTATTAGTTTATATTATATTTTTGTATTGTTTTCATACTGTTTTGATTTTGTTTAATTTTGTTTTATATTATGTTTTGTTTTTTATTAGTTTATATAATATATTTTTGTTTTGCTTTGTTTTTTTTTTGTCAGGTTTTAATTTATTTTTTTATATTATTTTTGTTTTGTTATTTTTCCTTATACTTTAAAATCATTTTACTACAATTTACGTACAAATATTTTACTTCATGTATTTTTGAACTAACCCAAAACATGATCAAAACAGTGATATAGTTTAATGCCAAACATATAAAAACACGAGCAAATAGGCTGGCTTTAAAGGGACTTCTCTGACACTTATAACAAAACTATATAAGTTATTATAACACTTACAACTTATAAATAAAGTCTTTAAATTAGTTTCAGTTGTCATTCAGTTGTGACTAAGTTATTTGAGCATAATGCATGTTTTGTTTTGTAGGTCAGTCAGTGTGCAGATAACCTGCAGACGTGTGATATAACAAGTGCACTCAACACACAGAAAGCATCTTCAGCATTAGTGCAGATAAGAGCATCACACGTGTTCTGTGTTCATATATTTAGTGTCTTACACTCACACACAAGACAGAGGATGCGTGGGGTCTGTGGAGCTTATATATAATAGAAGTACAATAAGTATAATGCAAATATATGTAATGTAATGTATTGTTTTTGCATATATTTGATATTATTATTATTATATATTAAAGGAGTTTCTGTATTACCACATACTGTATAATAATCCAATGATAAAAGGATTATAAAAATAATGATATAACATTGAAACTATCAGGGGCTGATGCATTTATGAATGAATTGTTGTGGTTAAAGTTTCGATAGTTTACATTTTTATTTGTTTTACACTTGAATTATTTTACTGTGTACTAATTTAATAAATATATTCTTGTCAACCTGCTGAAATATTTATTTAGATTAAATTTGAGGTTTTATTATTATTTTTTAATATATATTTTTTCTTTTACGTTATATTCTACTCTTTTATATGATATTTTTTTAACAATTTTTAATATTGAGGAATTAATTTTTTAAACAGAACAGATCATTTTATAACAGATTATATTATATTGACTTAAAACACTTTAGTATTAATGAATTTCTTTAGAGAAAAAAAAAATGTATTTTATAAAATATTTGAATATAAGTTCTGTATTTGGTTAAAAATATATGCTAAAATATACACATTATTTTTAATAAAATATTATTTAACTCCGCTCTCCGTGTTCCTTTGCTGTTCTGTGGGCCTCAAGACTGCTATTAATGAAGTTGTTCATTAGGAGTTCAGACAGAACCACATCCCGGGGGCTCAGAGATGATCGCTATCACTAAAGCCACTAAATCTGTTCAAGAGACGAGCTTTAAATGTGTTTTTACTCACAGCTGTTTAACTGTAAAACTGATGCCAAAACCAGATCACTTTGTAGAACTCTGGGGTCTGGGCTCATTTGGACTCAATTTACACCCTTTTCTCTAAAGGTTTGGTGCTCTTTATTAAATGTAGACTTCACAATTCCACACAGGAGCAGTTCACTATATGAATATATGATGGGGCTAAACTGTAAAATAAAAAACAAATGAAAACATAAAATCATGAAATTAAAGCCTAATTTGAAAAGACAAAAATAGAATTACAAATTCAAAGAGACCTAAAATTTAAAGCAAAACAGAAGATATATACAGATGACATAAATTGTTCAAATTTAATAATTTCAATTAAATATATAATATTTTTTTATTATTGAAAGTACAATTAGAATAATAACCAGAGTCTAGAAAAATGTAATTGGTTAAAAAAATACTTCAAGAAACCCAAAAATAGTAAAAAAGGAGGTAAAAAAACAACAGCTAAACAATTAAAGAAATAAGAAACGGTTAAAAAATAAAGAATTCAAGAAATCCAAATTTTTTTAAACAGGAGGTAAGAATCTAAACAATCAAAGAAAAAAAAATGCTGAAAACCATTAAATGGAAAAAAAATTGTGCAAAAAAAATTATATATATATATATTCATCCTCATCATTATTTATATAATAATAATAATACTACAATCTTTAATTTTACAATAAATAAAAAAAATATATATATAACTATTAAAACAGTCCAAATAAATTCTATTATTTTATTTATTGTAAAATGAAAGATTGTATTATTATTATATAAATAATGATGAGGATGAATGAATGAGTGAATGCATGCATACATCATCCAAATCAGAAATGAAAAAAAGCCTCTCTGTCTTTCAGCATTGACCTGAGAGATTGAAAGAAGAGCACATTCTCTTTCTGTCATCTCTCATTAACAGCACACAATTATAAAACAGTGCACTTACAGCTGATTTATGACGGGCTGTTCAGCGCTCATTGTCCCTCAGGCGTCAGTACAGTCACTCCTGATAGCCCCCTACGAAGAACAGCATAATAATGTTCAGACGTCTCAGTGCTGCTGGTTTAATATGTGGTTAACGTGAATGTTTTCCCTGCTTTCAAAAGGAACTTGTTTATAAATGCAAATTTGTACACTCACCGGCCACTTTATTAGATACACCTTACTAGTACCGAGTTGGACCTCCTTTTGCCTTCTGAACTTGCTTAATCCTTCATGTCATAGATTCTACAAGGTATTGGAAATATTCCTCTATATGGATTTTTGCCCATGTTGACATGATAGCATCACACAGTTGCTGCAGATTTGTCGGCTGCACATCCTTGATGCGAATCTCCCATTCCACCACATGCCAAAGGTGCTCTATTGGATTGAGTTATGGTGACTGTGGAGGCCATTTGAGTACAGTGAACTCACTGTCATGTTCAAGAAACCAGTCTGAGATGCTTCACACTTTGACATGGCGAGTTATCATGCTGGAAGTAGCCATCAGAAGATGGGCACACTGTGGTCATAAAGGGATGGACATGGTTAGCAACAATACTCAGGTAGGCTGTGGCTTTGACACGATGCTCAATTGGTACTAATGGGCCCAAAGTGTGCCAAGAAAATGTCCCCCACCCCATTTCACCTCTACCACCAGCCTGAAACGTTGATACAAAGCAGGATGGATCCATGCTTTCATGTTGTTGATGCCAAATTTTGACCCTACCATCTGAATGTCGCAGCAGAAACAGTGAGCCTGTGCGAATTGTAGCCTCAGTGTCCGGTTCTTAGCTGACAGGAGTGGCATCCGGTGTGGTCTTCTGCTGCTGTAGCCCAACCACCTCAAGCTTTGACGTGTTGTGCATTCAGAGATGCTTTTCTGCATACCTCGGTTGTAATGAGTGCTTATTTGAGTTACTGTTGCCTTTTTATCAGCTTGAACCAGTCTGGCCATTCTCCTCTAATCTCTGTCATCAACAAGGCATTTGCGCCCACAGAACTGCCACTCACTAGATATTTTCTCTTTTTTTGACCATTCTCTGTAAAGCCTAAAGATGGTTGTGCGTGAAAATCCCAGTAGTTTAGCAGTTTCTGAAATACTCAGACCAGCCTGTCTGGCACCAACAACCATGTTCAAAATCACTTAAATCACCTTTCTTCCCCATTTTGATGCTCTGTTTGAACTGCAGCAGATCGTCTTGACCATGTCTACATGCCTAAATGCGCCGAATTGCTGCCATGTGATTGGCTGATTAGAAATTTGTGTTTTCGAGCATTCGGTCAATAAAGTGGTCAGTGAGTGTATATTTACACAACCACATATATATTTACATATAAATATGTCTGTAAATTCAGTTTTGAAGTTTTAATTTAGGTATAGCTTCCAAGGAACTAAAAAATAGAGATGTTAACTAAAACTATAACTGTTAACTATATAACTAAAAAAATGAGAAAAAAATACCCCCTTCCCCATAATTTTTTTTTTTAAAAGAGCAATAAAAAGACAATTATTTTTAATTGCCCTTTTAAAAAAACCGTAAAGAAATGCATCTCATGATTTGTTTTCATATAATCAAATTTAACTAAACTGCCCTACAGCCAATTATCCAAACACTCTGTTTTGAGACGATACTTAGTTAACACTATGAAATGCTGTGCAAACTGTGTTACAGCATGCACTATAAATCAATGCGTTTGTGTTTTGTCTGCAGGCAGTGCAATAAGACATCCAGCGGCAGTGACAGCTGTGATCTGATGTGCTGTGGCCGAGGCTACAACCCTTACACAGAGCGAGTGGTGGAGCGCTGCCACTGCAAATACCACTGGTGCTGCTACGTCACCTGCAAGAAGTGCGATAAGACTGTGGAGAAATACGTCTGCAAATGAGCTACTGGACATTTCAAGACATTTCCTCTCTGATATATTCAGCCTGGTTGTGGAGCGTAAATTACTCGGACACAGATTTACCAAAGCATGGCTTACTTCTGTCTTATGCGTATCTGCTTTCGAGAAGAGGTTTATTTTTGGGCTTTATGAAGCTGGACGTTATTTTTGTACTTTTGTTTTTTTCCTACTGCACAACAATTGAACATCCAGTTTACCGTCCTCAAGAGGGTTTCTATTTTTATGCTTCATTTTTAAAGAAATATAAAATCATACGCGCCTTAATCCAGATCTTACAGTTCTATTTTCTTACACAGTACACAGAAAGGTACATGTGATCTGTTTTGATGCTCTGCGTTCATTTTTAGAAGCCAAATGTTCTGGAGGATTCCACATTCCAAGTTCTAAGGGATTCAAAACTCAAGACGGTACTTTACGTTCACCAGTTTTAATGGACTGACAAAGGGAACTTGAAACTTGCGGCTCTTGGATGAGGAATTTGGCTCTAGAGGAAGAAACCTGTATTTATTCCACATATATGAGCAAGGACATTGGACTGTACGTGTAGTGCCTTGTTATATTTTTATCCAGCATAAAAGAAACGCCAAAACCTCTCTGAGCATGTGAGCAGAGTACGTGGCTCACGCTTTATGGCCTTCGTGAACCACTTTTCTGTGGATGTACATACTGTCTTTTTTTATGCTGAATTAAAAGAAGAAATATTTATGAACTAATTAAAAAATCTTTACCATTTAAACCTGTGAGACTTTTTATGTTGTTGATTTAGTGGCCTGTTTGCACTGAGTGGTACAGTAGGGGGCACCTTTATCAGACTTGTGTTTCCACTACCAAAAGGGTACCAACGGTTTGTCGACGTCATTCTTGCTCGAGGAAATGTCAAAGTAAATCTGTACGGATCGTTCACATATCATATGAGAAGGTTTGTTTGAGCTTGGGTTGAGCTCAGGTCGATCAAGGCTCGTCTCGGCTGTGTATTTAAAAACAGCGGTTCCTTTGCTTTCATTCTCCTGCCTTGTACACAAGCAAGTGACGTGTCTCTGTAAACCAATAGCTGTGCGTCTAGCTTCTCCTTTTGGTAACCTTTTGTTGTGCTAGATAGCCTTTCAAGAGGGTACCCAAAAAGTGGTGCGGTACGGTACCAAACCTTTTGACAGTGAAAACGGTCATAAAAGTGTACCAAACCGTACCATACCCTACCACTCAGTGGAAACGGGCCATAAACTGACTTTAATGTGAGATTATGAGCAAGACTGAAAGTATACTGGACAGTATTGTAAGGGGATCAGTCAGACTTTTTACCTCTAATAGTTTATGCTTAGATGTTGGTCTAAATCCCACAACATCATCATTGGTGCATGATCTGAAAGTGTTATTGATAAGATTTTAATATCTGTTACTCTATGTAATTCTGATTTGGGGGTAAATAATCAATTCTTAAATATGACGAGAGTCTAGAAAGTAAAATCTTTCATACTGGGAATTTTTTGTCTCCATATATCGACTAGTCCGGTTTCTTTAAGTTGTCCAATTAGTATCTTTCTTATTTTAGGGAAAGGGGAACCTGGAGATGGATGTCTGTCCATATATTGGAATATAACACAAAAAAAAAATCTGCGGATTTATACAGAATGATTTTGGGAGCATCATAAAAAAACTTAATTTATGACCTAAACTTTTAATGAATGTTTACAACGCAAACCAATTAGAGCCACTTTTTTGGTAAACAAGTCTATATATCAACTAAAAGACAGGAAATATGACATTTACAAACTGTATTGTAAATAAATCATATGAACATTTTCATATTAGTCAATAATATTGCGGAAATTAATATAAAAACTGAATAAATATAAACGTACACACATTTACACAAGTAAATAAATGGATTTAATGGGCTAAAAATATGTGGAAATCTACATTACTATCCATGGTTCTTGATGATACATTACAGAGATAGTTCACCCAAAAACGAAAGTTTTCATAATCATTTACTTGTTTCAAATCTTTTCTTCATCTGTTAAACAAAATACATTTGAGAGAATGCCTGAAACCTGTAACCATTGACTTATTAGTTTTTTCTACTATGGATCTATTAATGATTACAGATTTTCAGCCATTTCCAAAACTTTATGAATTAAACTCCTATGGTATTTGGAAATACCATAGGAGTTTAATTTGTAAAGGTTTGGAACCACTTGAGAGTGAGTACATTATAGTTAGTATTTTTAGTTTTGGGTGAACTGTCCCTTTAAGGACTTAATGACGACCTTAAAGATAATGAGAAACGATCTGTACAGTGAACAAATAATAATTTTCAGCACCTTTAACAATAGCCTGGAGCACATGTATCCTGTTGCATGATGACAAATTGAATGTGTTACTTTATACAGATTGTGGTATTAAGAATAAGTTAAAATGAGTAAACATTTGATAATATAAAATTTGACAATACATCTAAACAACATCCTTAAACAATAATGTTAACAAATGGCAAATATATATATACATATACATATATATATATATATATATATACATATATATATATACATATATATATATATATATATATACATATATATATATATATATATATATATATATATATATATATATATATATATATATAAAAAACAAAAATAAACTCCTGCAAGTCCTGAAGAAAAATTAACGCAAAAGTAACCTAACACTACCATAAAAGTAAGCTAGCTAGATACTTTTTGGGGGCATAACTCAATATTGTAATGCAAAATTAACTTTCCCCAACAAGTACACTACTAACAACCAGTACATGACAACAGTAAACTTGCAAGTATGAGAGTACACAAGCAGAGATGACAAAAGTACACAAATACTTTTCTCAAGTAGAAGTACAGATAGTCATGTTTAAAACGACAACGGTAAAAGCTGAAGTACTCACTAGTCGCTACACTTTTGTACTCAAATAAAGTAAAGTACGGCCTCATTTTAGGCCATATTTTAATGATACTAATTTTAATATATGATAGTATATGATAGTAATTTTAATACTAATAAATGTCTTAAAAATTAACACCATTTTATCATAAAAAAACATTTTTACAATTTTTTTTTTTTGTTTGATAATGATTTGATTACATTTGTTTTGCATTATTCTAAATCAGCTTCATTTTCTTTAAACAACAACACTCTTGCAGCTCATATGATTTCACTATTTGTTTTATCGGATCATTAATGCTGTTAATATCTTTTTTTCATATGATAAATTCCCGATCCTTTGCATTATATTTTTATTCATAAATCACCTCGTATTGTTCTACACTATCTAACAAATTTAAATGAAGATAACAGTGTAGCCTATATAATGTGTTAATACTATAAAACAGTATAAATTCTGCACTAGGAAATATGAACTTGCTGGAAACAAGAAAATAAATCTCAATTCATAACGTGTTCATAAAGTATTTCATTGCTTTAGTACTAACTGTACAAATGCAGACAAATAAAAAGCACATGATTGTTAAAGTTTTTTTGCGGTATTAGACTAAAAGATCAGAGAAGTACATTACATGTTCAGAAAAGGACAAAATAATTTAACCCCATTTAAATACCAGATTTGAACAGGAATGTTTCTCTTGTTTATCTGTGATCTGATCGACTAAAACGCTTCTTACTACCCGGCACAAACACTGCAAAACACAGACGTGCAATGACAAAAAACGCATTAAAAAGAAAGTAACGAGCCTGATTTAAAAATGTAAGGAGTAGAAAGTACAGATATTAGTGTAAAAATGGAAGGAGTAAAAGTAAAAAGTTATCAGAAAAATAAGTAGTGAATTATTGATACCTGAAAAATCTACTTAAATACAGTAATGAAGTATTTGTTACTTCCCATCTCTGCACACAACAAAGTATACTACAAATACTGCACATACACTAAAGGCTATAATAAATAGTACACTAACAAGTATACTACTAGCACATTCTTAAAGCATACCTCACATTTGCTTGCATGAATGTACTTAAAATGAACTTGGAGAATATTGGTTTATTGTAAAGGATTGCAAAAACAAAACCGCACTGGCTAATTGTTTCTATCTACAGTTTTAACATAGTTGTCTTTAATTTAAGTTCCTCGTCTTGAGCAAATAACAATTTAGCACAATTACGGGTGACGCTCCTATAAATCATCTCACACTTGTTTTTGTTCCGACTAAGTGCACAAGAACTGGTCTCTCAAACTCAAAAACCCTGGGAAAGTGTTTGTTTGGACATCACAGGCTAATAAATAGCACTAGCGAAACCTCAGCGCTTGGCACAACGAGCTCAACTTATTCCAGCGTTTAATTATCCATTACTCAAGGGCCCGTGAGTATGACTGTTGTTTAATTCAGGCTTTTACTGCAACAGAAAGGATGAGGTAGATGGAGTGAAACATTTCATGAAAACAATTCAGGCTCGCTTTCAAATTTCTCCCATAATTGCATCTCATGGTACGGCCAGGGCGGAAAGGGATTTTCAAGGGGTTAGCGTTAAGACAAGACTTTTGGCTTCAGCTCTGTTTTAACACTTTGAGGTCATCAGGCAAGCACATGTTCTCGATGTTGACCGTGACTGTAAGAGCACACACTCGACAGAAAAGCCAGACAGGGAGGCCGGTTAAACTTCAGAGGTTTGCAGCGTTTCGTTTATTTGCGGTAGTCATGAAATCAGTGCGGGGGTGATTAGCATGTATTTTGAGAGGATTTTAATGATGAAAGTGCACAGTTCGTATACAGAACAGTTTCGCCTTGTTAGCTCGCCAAACTGTTGTCATGGACTCATAGGGGTTTTTCATGCGGAGACTGCTCTCGGGCCAAGAACAACGCTGCTGTTTTCATACATGAAGAGAAAAATCCTGTGACAGAAAATCATTTGTAAAGAGGGACCGCTGAGAAGGAAGCAACGTACTCGTACATCACTTTTAAAGGCCATTACAACCCAAATACAATTTACAGATAGTAGCAGCAAGAGCATTACTTCCTGTTCTCCTTATCAGTGTTAAACCAGGCGTTCGGTGCAGATTAGGGTTTACACTACAGGGTCTTGAAACTAACTTGAAACCTGATCTATAGAGGAATTACCAACCTACGTCACACGGATTCCCGATTGCAAAAAAAGACTGGTTGCAGAAACAAACATGTTGTGTTGTGCGGTAGAATGCCAAATTCGAAAAAAAATAGAAAACTTAACTTTTACCGTACACCACACTGCATTTAATGTCAACAGCAGACATCTTCGGCTTAAAGGGAGCAGAATGGACCTAATTAAAAATGCTTGACTCTGCAGTTCTCATTTCATATCAGGTAAATCATATACACATTACCCGTTTTTGATGGCAGCAATTATTTCAGCAAAAACAGTTAAATATGGTGAATTAAACTGAATGCTAAGAATGAAATGTAAAAATTTAAGTTCACATACCCTAACGTAGAGGTGTAGTTCGCTTTCAGAATGCAGTTGTTTTGCTCGTTGATGATTACCCAGGCCTTGTATAGCTCCGTCTTCTTTCCTTGTCTTTGGCTAGGCAGAACCTCGGTTTTTAGCACTACAAAGTTTTGAATCTGGTAATCATGGAACATTATTATGCACAAAATGGTGGATGTAGTACATCCGAGTTCCATTCATACACTGTAAAACCCAAAAAGTTAAGGTAACTCAAATGGTTTGTTGCAATCGGTTTCTTCAAACAGTTTAAGTTCAAAAACTAATCCTAATGAGTACTGTGAACTTAATCCATTTGAGTAAACAAAGCAATTTGAGCACACTAAATGAAGGGAACTCAAACCAACGGAGTACTGTAAAACCCAATAAGTTAAGGCAACTCAAACCCTTTGAGGAAACTGATTGCTACAAACCATTTGAGTAAAAAACTAATCTACATGAGTACTGTGAACTTACTCCATTTAAGTTGAAGTAATGATGTATTTAATTACCTCATTACCTTCATCACTGAGTTCAAAACTCTTTTTAAATGAGTAGACTTAACTTTCAGTCAAGTTTGTGTTGACTACACTCATTTCATTTGATAAGCTTGACTGTTGGGTTTTACAGTGTACTACTGACATTCATACTGTATAGAACGTACTTTTCTAACGGATGAGTAGTACGTTTAAATTCAAATGTAATTCAAGTATAATTTTGGCTTGAGGGAGGGGTGCCTGGAGGGGTGCGAGTGAAATTGGGCAAACTTAAGGGGTGGGGTTTCTGACTTGACTTGCTTTGCCTCTGTCTACCGCTATCCTGATTCAGGATCTTCTTGAGATCTCTTTTAATCAGGTTCATTATCAGATTTACTTGTGGTTTAAAAAATAATAATATATGCTTGACTGCCTCTTTAGCATTTTGAAAATACAAGTAGTATTTAGGTAGGCCACTATGAAAGTATTTATTTTTGCTGCTCACTGCGCACAAAACAAAAATCCTCAACTAATGAGAGTGATTGGAAACGTAATAAAGTAGACAAATAGGAAAGTTTTGTATATTTGCGGAAGTCAAGAAACCAGTGTGGGGTGATAAGTCAAATATGATTTGTCATACATGGTAATTGGTCGGACATGATTGGTTGTAATAATGATTGGTCGAAAGTGACTACCATTATGTGTGTACACGCAAACACACAATCCACACACCTTTGCCCGCTCTTTTTCACTCAGACATTCTCATTCAGTTAATGCTGAATAAATTAAAATAAATACCAGAACGTAAAACACGAATATCTGACGTTTCCTGGAAAAGGATCTGGCAAGATCTGGCTCAAATTAAGCACTGGTCATAGCAAAATTGATTGGAGTTGATGAATATGCAGCAAGGTTTTGAACCTTAGTACGCCATTATATTCCGATATTATAATGTAGTGCTTTTAAATCATTACAGGGGAATTCTCTATTCCAGCATGCTTAATGTGGGACTGTTAAAAGGTGTAGAGCTGGCTCTGGCAGGTCTCTGTATATGTCTAAGTTCTGTCCTGTTTGTGGGGGCAGGTAGGGGGAAAAGAGAGGAAATAGCCATCTTATGCAGGTGGGAGGGGAACCTCAGCACCCACAGCTAGTTCTGTCGACAGACTCAAGGACGCCTCTGTCAGTTGTGTGCCCTGTCCTGGCAGCTGAAGGGGGGGTTTGGGATTTTGGTCACCCCTGTCCTCTCTCTGTCAAAGAGGCCTGAGCTATCATCAACACCAGGGACTCTCAACTGATGAGTGAGAAGACACATGACTGGGTACCCCGTTAAACCAGGACGGCTAACATGGATGTGCTGGGAATGTGGAAGTCCCACAATCTGTCTTACACAAACACTTACTCTCTTAGCCAGTAGCCATACCTGTCACACACACCTTTAAAGGAGAGCAAAGGTCTTCCTGTCATGAAGTGGAAGTGTAGGCCACTAATCATAGATGGACACAAGTAACTATAATGGGAGCACAACTGAAATAGAAATTTTGGCAGATACTGATAGCCTGTGTAACGCAGGCCGGCTAGAAAAGAGCTCTGTAAGTGAAGTGTTCCTGCCACCTATGTTGGAATCAGTATCAGGACAGACACTACACTAAAAAAATTACTTGTTTAACACAACGTTGGTCAAATATGGACAAACAATTGTTGGGTTATTTTTTCATTTAAATGTAAATTACACTTTTTCTATAATTCTTTTCTTAACGAACATTTTAGATTTTGAACTATATTCAACAAAGACCGAGATCCACCCAACAGAAAGGTCAAATATAATAAAAACAGTAATGGTGGAATAAGGGTTGGGTCGATAGACGATGCCATTGTCCGTCACTGATGACCGATAGACATCACGATCCTGAGCTGGCTTCGCAATCCTCCGCCTCTCCCCCATCGCAGCAGATACCTGCTTGCATAAAATACCCCGTTTACACTAATACGTCTTAGTTTTAAAATGGCATTTTAGAACGAAAACGATCCACGTCCACACTGGCTTACCTAGCATTTCCAAACAGATCTCCATCCACACTATACCGCTGAAAACGCACATCACGTGACCCCATGCACACACGCTCTGTCTAGCATGTGCGCACGTCTGAGCTCCAGCAGTCAGCAGGTGCTTGAGCACAAAACCACAGAGAGCACGTCGGACAGTTTATCAAGGATGTACCGCTGGATCGCATCAAACTATAGTTGTTAATTGTGATATTTAATTAATCTTGTCTCTATCTAATGACTCTTAAGTCTTTTGAATCTGTCAGGTACACTGTCACAGTGTCAGTACACTGCTTCCATCTTTCACTTTCATGCTTGTACTTAGTAATTTTAGGGAAAACCTCAGATACTGTTGGCTGGTTCCTGTTGGTTGTGCACTTTTTTTTTACCAACCAACAGTCCAAAGACATGCAATACAGGTGAATTGGGAAGGCTAAATTGTCCGTAGTGTATGAGTGTGAATAGATGTTTCCCAGAGATGGGTTGCAGTAAAACATGCTGGATAAGTTGATGGTTCATTCCGCTGTGGCGACCCCAGATAAATAAAGGGACTGAGCCTAAAAGAAAATGAATGAATATATTATTTATAAATAATTAATTCACCGTCGGCTATGACGATGATGCCATCGTCCATCGCGATGTTTCACATTAGACATCTTACGATGCCAAATTGGTGGACATCGCCCGACCCAAAGTGCAATAATAGAAGAAATCAGGATTGAAACATAACTTATACAGTCTCTCTCATATTTGACCAATATTGTAGAGTTTCCTTACTGGCACCATTTATTTTGGCTGTGGTATTTTCCTAACTAATAATGTACCGTAGGTAGAGTTTCCAAGAAAGATCAACTGAAGTAGGTTGATCCAGCCATATCAGTTTTTATTTTCAGCAGTCAGAACAACAGATAGAATTCTTCTTTGGTTGATGGATAAAGAGAGAGATGATCTCCAGCAGGAGAAAAGGCAATGGGTCACATTGGATCTGAGTAAATTAAACTTTTTAACAGTTGGATTTGTCCATATGTGACCAAAAGTTGGGTCTAAAACAACACAATCTCAAGCCAATTTGTAATTTTTTTTATTTGGTGACTAATTCATAATAATTTGTATTATCTCAGTCTTACATTTTAGTACAATTTGCTCATCCCTTATTGAGAATTTGTACAGGGGTGGGTTTTGGGGGCATGCCTATCTTTAAAAATGGCATGTTTTCACACAAATTAAATCATATAAATGATATGAGTTAGCCATTTTTTTGATAATACGTAAAATAATTACACTTTCTCATGAGACCAAACAACCCAGCATTTTTTAGAGTGTAGACACTATAGCCTTTAGTGTCCTTTTTAGAACACCCCCTCCAATGTTAGAGTTGCCAGTCTAAATTCCTCTTGGAGAATTTATTAGTAATCCAGCAGGGGCTACAGTGTTGCCATGACCCAGGTGGGAGTGAGGTTTGAGTGTACTGTAACAGAGGCCAGCTAGTAAAGAGTTATGTGGTAAACCTCACTCTCCTGGCCTCAAGAAGCACACTAGTGACTGACATTAAGAGCTGAAGTTTTAGTGTCCTCGTTAACGTGCCCACCTCCCGTGCCAGAAGCGTAAGCTTGGGGTGGTGCAAGACTGGAGGGGTTACATTGTTGCTGTGACCCAGATGGAAGGTTTAAGGGCAGGGGGTATATTGAGTCTGGCAGCCTCTCTGATCAGAGCCCTTGGGATGTTCTTAAGAGAATACTCCACCTTTTTTGGAAAATATTTTATTTTACAAGTCCCCTTGAGTTAAACAGTTGAGTTTTACTATTTTTAATCCATTCAGCCAAGCTCTAGGTTTGGCAGAAATGCTTTTAGCTTAGCATAGATTATTGAATCAGATTAGATCATTAGGAACTTACTCAAAAAATTCAAAAAAGAGTTTTGATGATTTTCCTATTTAAAGCTTGACTCTTCTAAGATTGAAGGAAAGTGAAAGTTGCTATTTTCTAAGTTGATATTGCTTAGAACTATATGCTCATTCCAGAGTAATAATTAAGGACTTTGCTGCTGTACCATGGCTGGAGTAGGCACAATGATATTACACAGCACCTGAAAATAGTCCCCAGCTTGGTAACAATGTAACAGCACTGCATAATATCATTGTGTCAGCTAATAAAGTGTTCCGAGTTCTCACTTCTCTGGTCTAAATAGTCTATCTAGTGAAAGATAATGGCTGTTTTGCCAACACAGACTCATTCTGAAAACGTAGTCCTAAATACATTTCTGGAGATCCTGAATTATGTAGCCAGAGCTATGTATGGCTGCATTTTGTCTTTAAAACGAATGCTATGGGGTATGACGCTGTTCCTTTTAGTGCTTACAAGATAACTGTTTACCTCTGTATTAATGGCTTTCCCACTGCTACCAGTTTGTCCGGTAGCTTGACACGTACATCGGCGGACTTAAGACGCAGAGTGGAGTTGACCGCGACAACAGGGTTGGAGTCCTGTGAAGAGCGGGTCCAGAAAGCAGGTAAGACAAAAACAGAAGCTAAAAAATTAATCAAACAAGTAAATAACAGGGTGAGAATGTGGTTAAATCTGAAAACGTGGTTTAAAAAAAATCAGAGGGCTTATCTTTTTCTGGATTGTTTTTTAAAACACTGTCGTTGGGATAAGGAAAGTGGGTGGGCGGGTCAATCTGTGCTTTTTAAAACACTATTGGTTGGGTTTTGGGAAGGGGGGGGGGGGGTGATTGGTCAAGTTAGTCAGTCAGTAAATCAGTCAGTCGACAGCGACCTCTGGTGGATTTACATGAGAAGAGCAGGCACGTATGGCACTCGCGAGAGAAATCTGAGATCTGAAAAGTATACTGGGATATATTTTGCTCTCTCCAGAAATGTGTATAGATGTACGTTATCAGAATGAGCCTGGGTTGTGTTTTGCTGTTCACATTAGTGCTCCTACATAACCATAGATGCTAATTTGATCCCCACTTGGAGCAGTTTGAATGGAATCAGAGTGGTTAAATTAGTGGCATGATCCGGATTGGAGTAAAGTTAGGGGCAGTCTCTGATCAAGGCCCTTGGAATCTTCCTAACTCTTACTTTGGTAAATGTTTATTTAGTGGTCAGCTGTTAAATATATTAAATATTAATAAATTTCACTCCCCTGGCATCAAGATAGGCACTAGTCATTGATGCTGGAGAGTCTTTATTGCCCTTAGAGAGCTAGCTTTCCACAGCAAAGAAACTAGTTCAAAACCAATTTGGAGTGGTGGGAGGAGAATCAGAGGTGCTACATTGGCGATGGGCAGGACGGTGGCTCAGTGGTTAGCACTGTTGCCTGTAGGTGCCTGAAGGTCACTGGTTCGACTCCTGGCTGGGTCAGTTGGCATTCTTCGGGTGCTTCGGTTTCCCCCACAATCCAAAGACATGCGCTATAGGTGAATTGGATAAACTAAATTGGCTGTAGTGTATATGTGTGAATGTGAGTGTGTATGGGTGTTTCCCAGTATTGGGTTGCAGCTGGAAAGGCATCTGCTGCGTAAAACATATGCTGGATAAGTTGGTGGTTTATTCCGCTGTGGCGCCCCTGATGAATAAAGAGACTAAGCCGAAGGAAAATTAAATGAAATGAACATTGGTGCCGTAGCTCAGATGGGAGTGAAGATATTTCTCTGACCTCCCATGCCAGAAATGCTAGTTCGACTCTTTAACTTTAAGTAGAACTGGAGGTTACAGCAGTAACTATTAACATGATGTGTAAAAAAAACCCAAAAACGTACAATTTTGTAGGATACAGTACACTACACAAACAGTACACTATTTTAAATGTGTGATGGTTATATGTTGTGCATTTCAAACCGAAATCATTTAGGAGGGTGTGTGCTTAGCTAAAAACAAAACTTTATCTTATTTATATTATATTTAGTTTCTTAAAAAACAAGAGGATATGCACCCAGTGCCCAAATACAGAGGTGCTGAAAACTTACCTCTTTCTAAAAATATCAAAATATCATAGGAAAATAAATATTTTCGATCCGGTTTGAATAGCGCTGCTTCATTGGGGCAGATTAAGCGTAATTCAATTCAGAAGTTTCTGAATGTTATTTCTTCAGTTTTGACCCGCTCACCTTGAAAACAGGACAGCCAAACCACATTTATATATTTGAACTCATTATTTCACGCAGCGTGTTTCCTCTGTCTAAAATTGCCCCAGTGTGCGCAAGCTGAAATGTAAAACTACTTTGGCTTTATGAACAATTTGTAATCGAATTTGCTCTTAACCAGAAGATTTAAAACGTATTTCAGCACACCTCTGTTTTTCTTTTCCAGAGATTCTTTTGAACTAAGACCCCGATTATGTGCGAGATTTCCCATCTTTAGAAGCGGCAGCATCATGTCCTGTGTGGATGCTCAGAGGATTGACCTCATTTTGACCCCTGTAAAAGCAGGATTAGACTGGGATGGGAGCATAATGCGAGAAGCTCAAACTCACAGGGAGATTTCTCCCATCGCCGTGTCCTGACTCAAAGCCAGGCTGAAAACGGAAGCGGGACTATGAGCTAATGTGAGGCGAATGGCTCCAAAGGCCGGGACCCCCTTTGTTATGGGAGCTAATGTCTCTTTAACAGCAGAATCCACAGAAAAGGGCTGATTGTTCTGCCGTACAGAGGAACTAATTATTGTTAAAGGCATCTCTCGCTCTCAGATTGCTTCAAACTCAAAATGACCCGCGTGACACGAGAGAACTTTAATGGCGTGACAGAGAAAAGAAAGAGAGGTTTAATGGAGAGGAGCTCAAATCTGTTGGGTTAATGTCAGCGGAGACCATAAACTGCCGGCCGTCCTATTGTGTGTGGCGTAGGCTAGATACTTATTGTCAGCGGGGGGGGACACAAAGAATTTGACTGGAATTGTAAAGGTATTGAGATGTACTGACCCGTACTGTAAATGGACTTTTGTGAAGCTGCTCTCTCTCCACCCTCCGGCTCTTTTGTCAGCAGCCGGAGCAGCGTGCTCGGTTAAATACTGTTTTGTCATCATTGTGACCCCCAGGCGTTTCAGGACAGGCTTCAGGCATGTTGCTATGGAGAAGCTTGATGCAAGCATTCCCGTCCTTCCCCATTCGGGAATCAAAAGTGGGCATAGATTTGCAAGGAAGTCTGAAGAAACAGGATGGAGATTATTAGATCATCGATTGAGTCAGAGAATGTATTAAAGTTCTGAATGCTCAAATGAGAAAGGAGCAGGTTGATTGTTTATTGTTTTTAGAAATACTTTTATTCTAAACTTTTTTTCTTATAATTATACAAAGTTAGTTAATTATACAAAGGATTTTAATGTTCCAACATGAGGATACATGTTTACTTCAATAATTAATTGCATGTACAATTTTTAATATATGGACTATATAACAGAATGATTTCTGAACAATCATGTGCCAAACATTCATAATTGGATCACTGGAATTAATGTATTATAAAATATATCCACATAAGAAAAATTACTGTCAATTTAAAAAATGTTTAATTAAAATTATATTACAAAATAAATGCAACAATGGCGAGAAGAAAAGACCTTTCCTAGCATTAAAACACATTAATGTCCAGCCTGATCTCACGAGGAAACATAACTAGTTTACGTTTTGTCAGTTTAGTGACTAATTCCTACAAATTCATAGGAGTTCAGTCATACAAAAACGTATGATTTTAAAAAGGAGGCATGGCACCAAACCCCACCCTCAACCCAACCGTCATTGGGGGATAAGCAAATCGTACTAAATTGTATGATTGAGATCAAAAAAGTTACGAATTGTGGTGTGATTGTGTTGGAAGTTCAGCTGCATTTAAAGAGACGCATACTCAAAAACGGCATGTTTTTGCTCTTACCCAAATAAGGTTAAATTCGACAAGTTATAAAAAGTTATCTGTGTGGTATTTTGAACTGAGACTTCACAAACACATTCTGGGGACACCAGAAGTTTATCCTAATTTATTAAATGTGCTATAAATAGAGGCATAACATGTCCCCTTTGAAAAGGGACGAAGGGAAATGTGGGGAGTCCATAAGAGCAGCTGGCCCTGAAAATTACTCTCAGCAATCTCAGAGCGCAACATAAGCCAAACGTGATTAAGTTCAATCCCGTTCTAATAAAGGCACACATATGGAACCCTAGCTGGGGTTGGCAGAGGCCCCAGTCAAACAGTGCCCATTTAAAACGCTCCCAGTGTCACCTCCTTTTCACCAGCTTTTACTTCTAATACCCCCCCCCACGCTGATTGTGACTCCATTATTTCAAGTGGAAACCTTTCACTCTCACCTCAGCCTTTCTGATTTACAGCAATTACACAGACTCATATTGACTTTTCCCAACATGCGCAACTCCTGTTTTTATACTGTAGAAACTGAATTACAGTACTGTATACTTTAGTCTCCTTGGGTCAGTGTCTCCCTGTTTAGGCCAGTAGCTTAACACTTAATAAACTGTTTGTTTTGATTGTGAGGTGATTGGTGTTTGTATGCTCAAAAAAAAAAAAAAATGATGCTTGTTCAAACAATTTATTTAAAAAAGGAGCTGATGCATCTCAATTCTTGAGATTTTTTGGGACAACTTAATTGTTTCTTGTTTAATCCACTTAAATTTGTAAAAACATTTAAATGAACTTTAATTGTGTTGTGAAAACATAAAGAAATAGTCTGGAACCCATATTTTTTTAGTGTTGATATATAAACTTTTAAAACCATATAGTAACTTATAACTAGCTATCCACCTATTTTTAAGGACATTTTAGAGATGCGCCCAAAAAAAAAAAAAAAGAGTTGATGGAATCGCCAAGAAGCGCATAAATTCTGAAGATGCGCATAAACAACATATGCGCATAACTGAGTAGGATAAGCTTTTTATTCGATAAGAAAAGATGATCATAAACTATGATGGAAATACTTTTATCAAACAAATTCCATTAAAAAAAGTCGTGCAAATGTGCTCGACTGTGCAAATAAACATAACACTATTTGCGATATTCAATATTCTCTCATATTTACAGAAAATGTAAGTCTTTAAAATGTAAAGTCTGTTAACTAATTGTAGTGTTGGTAATGTCCCTTCCTTCCGAAACAGAGTTGAACTTTAGAGTTAAAGAACCAGTGTTTTCTGTTTTAAAGACATTTGATAGACGTCTAAATATAGGCTAAATTTGGCTGTCAGTAAAAATCTAATACACATTTAACAATTGTCCAAAAATAGACTAGTCATCAAATAGACTGTATAGCCAGACTTCATGTGTGCATTCATTCATTCCTGACTATTTTTGCACTATTATTAGAAGTCTATTCGATTTTCACTGACAAAGTTAGCCTTGTTTTAGCCAAATCTTTGTTTGGATGTCTGTTAGATGTCTTTTAAACACAAAATGCTTTGTGTGGAAGTCTGTAAAGTATATTTTGTGCCTATACATAATATTTTAGCGACATTCTTCGACATTTTATTCAACAACAACGGCCACACACAGTGGCTCAGATATTGAAAGTTTATGGAGACTATTATCTTTATTGCTACATCCAACATCATAACATCTGTAACGTTATGTTATGTTATATAATGTTTTTCTTGTGTGGAGTGCAGCAGAGAGTAAACTGAAATGGTGCAGTGATGCTGTGGGTGGGAATGTGCTGATTATGGGGTGGTAATATATAATAAGTAACAAATTACAAATACTCATTCATTTATTTTCCTTCGGCTTAGTCCCTGATTTATCAGGGGGTCACCACAGCAGATTTAGCAGACTTATCAGGGGTCACCAGAGCAGAATTAACCGACAACTACTCTGTCATATGTTTTTTTACGCAAAGGATGCCCTTCCAGCCGCAACCCAGTACTGGGAAAATTACAAATACTTAAATTAATTGAGTGTTTTTTTTCTCAGGGATTGTAGTAAGTAGCTTAAAAAATGGGTACTTTAATTTTGAGTACATTTAAGATGCTGTATCGGTCCTTTTATTGCCCTATGTATCTTCAACCTGCAGTTGCTACTTTATTTGTTCTTGTCTACAGTAATTGGATAAGTAGAATAATCAGTCCCATGACTCTCATCCAATAAAATCTTGCAAAATTGCATCAAACTCAAATGCTTTAAATGCAGCAAACATTTACAGTTTGGAGAAAATAAGTGCGCAAAAAGACACAAAATTGTTACGCGCAATGACTGAAAGACTATTTAGACTTCATGTCACTGATGAGAACATGAAGGATGCCTACTGCATGATGGCTGAAATCACCAAATGGCCTTAATAATAATTAAATGCACTACAGAATGTTACGTTTTCAAACACATGTACAAATTGCATGTATTCTATTAGTGCTGCATGAGCTTGGTTTGTGGCGCCAACTGCAGGACACTCATATCTTGGACACTCATATCATATCTAGTCAAGGTTCAAAGTGCACAACCTGAGCATTAACATATCGTCACAGCTAGAGTTTTGCCCCTTGGGTTACACAAATTTCACTCTGCATGTGAACACTACAACCTACTGTCAGCTTCTATATGTACTATAGTATAGGCATAAGACGTCAACATGACGTCAGATTGACGTTGTACCCCAACGTTGGGGGCATTTTCATTTTGTTTGAAAATGAAAATCAGTTAACTTCAGAACCCAACGTCAAGCCGACGTCATTGTCCAATGTCCAACCTAAAATAAACCAAATATCAATGTCTAATGATGTTACAGTTAGACGTTGTGTGGACGTTACCAATATGATGTTTATCAGACATTGGATTTTGGTTGCCATACAAGACGAATAAATGTCAGTATTTGACGTCAATATGACGTTGGTTTAAGATGTTGGCTCGATGTTGGATTTTGGTCACTTACCAACACAACCTAAAAGCAATCAAATATCAACGTCATTTGATCTCGTTATCGTATGTCAAAATAAAGTTGTCCTTAAACGCTGACTAGACATTGAATTTTGGTCACCTGACGGCACAAACTAAATCTAACCTAATATTAACGTCTTATGACATTGCGTGCCTATCGGGTGTATATTAATGTTTTCTCACATTAAATAAATCGCACATTTTAATTCATAGTCCATGAATGGGAAAATTACACTTAAACACCTTTAAATAAAATGGCACTGATGTAAACTACATTTTCAATCTGCAGAGAATAAGGTGGAATAATTTACACTTGAGTACTTTTAGGAGGGCTACTTTTTATTTACAGTATTCAGAACAGTATTCTACTTGCCCAGTAATAGTATTTTTATTTGCGTATGATTTTACATTGCACTCTTCATAATAAGATCCCCTTTCCTCTGTCACTCGAAGAGCAAAATCCCAGTGCCTCTGTTTTCCACATACTTCCAGAAAAAGGCTTACCAAAACAAAGTTACAGGGTTGTCCTGTTTCATGTTTTCTGGGTTGATAAATTCAGCAGGGACCCAACTAAAGCTCTTAAACACAGAAAAAGTCAGATTTTCAAGATATGTCCCCTTTAAAGCAATGAATTATTATGCTTATGTTATGGCCGCTGTCCACTTCGAACACACACATACTGTTCAAGCCAACGATAACTAGTCTGATGGTCATGGTTCGGCCAGGCCGGAGATCAGCGGTGATAATCTGCCGAGACGGATGAACTGGGGCTTGAATGTGACCTCGGCTGAGAGGCAGTGCGGTCAGCTGTACATCTTCTCATGTCAGTGCAGCGTGTGATAGATTTGTGCTGTTTTAATCGAATATACAGCCGGCCATGCTTTGATAATCTGGCAGAGGAGGGCTCTTGTAAAAGTGCCATATTAAATTCCTCAGCCGTCCACTCTACTGTGGTATTTTGTCCCCATCTACCAATTTTCAAGGGATGCTTTTGGTTTCAAATAACTTTGGCTTTAGAGTAAAGTGCATAATCATTTGTGTCACCAAAATTGCTAAACTATCACAACCTCTAACTAAGTGACATTGAAATATGTGACCCTGATCAAATAATAAAATGAACTTTCAAAACAACTACCCAAATGATAAATGAAGCGCTCAAACGATCAAATGTATATGATATTTAATTTTCATGAACAACTTCATAAAATCCTGTAATAATTAAATGACAAATCAAAAGCTTAAACTATAATTCAAATAGAGGAACCAATGTCTGGTTCCTCCTGATTACACACACACAGCTGGAAGCTAATGATGGACTGATAACTTGGCCTATAAAGAAACCTCATTCACAGACTCTTTACTGAGTCTTGTTTTTCCCTGTGAAGCATTACAAAGTGGTTTTTCTTGTTTGTCCTGCCATGTTTTGATCCTTGTCTTGCCTCCAACCCTGTACTTAAATTGTCTAATACATGTTTTGTTAACATTTGTCTCTGTTTTTTTTTTCTTTTTTCAATTGAACTATGTTTGGTTGTTAAGATAAAGTACTATTTCTTAGTACACTGTAAAACCCAAAAAGCTAAGGAAACTCAAACCATTTGAGGAAACCAATTGCAACAAACCATTTAAGTTGAAAAACTAATCTATACTGTGAACTTGCTCCATTTAAGTTGAAGTAATGAGGTATTTTATTAACTCATTACCTTCAACACTGAGTTCAAAACTCTTTTCAAATGAGTAGAGTTAACAGTTTCAGTAAATTTTGAGTCATTTCATTTGATAAAGTTGACTTTTTGGATTTACAGTGTACCAATTTCTAAAAGAGTTTTTTTTTTGTTGTTCACTCAACTTCAGCCATTTTAGTTCAGTGCAACTGATGTTTTCAAAAGTTGAGGACACCCAAAAATAAACTAAAGGAAAAAAGGATTATGTTTTAGTTCATACAACTTTAGACATTCCAGTTCTGCAGACAAAAAAATGAAGATAGTTCATAGATTTTCTATTGTGAGTATATCAAAAACTCATTTTTTGATTAGTGTTGTGCATAGAGCGCGTTCTATTTTAAAATTAATGACGGTGAATAAAAATAAAACCGGTGAGCCGTCTGAAAAAAAAGTGCCTTTCTGAATCAAACCAGCAGGATGCCCCTTCAGGATCTACAAGACACTACTGACTACATTTACATAGGCATCAGTAATCTAGTTATTTGTCTTAATATGAATAAGACAATAATTAAGGTGTTTACGTGAAGTGCTTTTTGAATGCTGCATCACCAGGCTATCCACGTGTCTTACAGTTTCATGTACCTTTTGGTGTTTCATCTTAATTTTTTTCAACTTTAACTGCAGTTTGGCAGTTTGACTTTCACTCATGAAGATTTTATTCACGCCCCTGTGACAAACTGGGATATTGGACGTGAATTAAGAGTTGGGACAGGTGGAGGAGTTTTGTTTTAATGGAATTTAATACAGCATGGCGAATGTAAAGAAAAAACTGGAATGAAACTGCACAACTTTGGGGGGGGCGTGTGTCCTAAAAGGATGAAAACCCCTGGTCTAAAGAGTTATTGAAACATTTAAGCAGATAATATACATAACATTTTTAATGTGGACACCAAAATGACATCCTTTGACCTTTATATTTTATTTTAATTAATTGTTCGTTGCATTTAAAACTATAAAATTGGTTTTAGGGATGTGGTTTTACTCTTAGTTAGCTTTAGTAACCCTGACACAATGCTGCTTAGATTTGCAACAAATTTACCCAATCATTAATCTACAAAACCATTTGTTTTTCAGCACGAACAAGGCACTTGCAGCTAATTAAAATAGTCACATGGATCATTTAATTCACTTGTATTTCATTGCACCATTACAATCTCTGGCTCCCAGACGTTACCTTATAAATTTAATACTGTAAACTTTTAACTCTACATGCACCTGCAAATGGGAAAAGCATGAAAATGAGATTTTAATTCCATCTCTGACATCCGAACGGCACTGCGCAGTAAATAAATCATACGGCCCTGGAATCTCAATCGTTTTTGCAAGGCAAGGAAAACATCAGATTCCATTTGATTAGGGGGTGAAATTAAAACGTACACACATGTACACTCGCATCAATTTATCTTCTGCCTCCGAAAGCACAAGTGATTGTGAGAGGTAGCTCTGCCATTAATTGCTTCCATATATTTCAGCCCGGATGAGGTAATTTTACGTATTTAGAACAAGTCAAACTCTTTACAAATGATTACAAGGAGAATAGTGGACTGAAGTGCTGTGATTATAACTCCACTCATCGGGAATCAGGGTTGATTCTTCTCTGGCTAGCCAAAAAAACATTTTGACATATCACTATAAGGTGGTTTATCAGAGCTGAATACAGACAGTCTACCAATCATTCATTCATTTTGCTTCAGCTTAGTCTCACATTCCACAGTAGAATGAACCACCAACTATTCCAGCATATGTTTTATGCAGCGGATGCCCCTCCAGTCGCAACCCAGTACTGGGAAACAGCTATACATTCTCCCATTCACACACACCCTCATACACTACGGCCAATTTTGTTTGTTTGATTATTAAACCACACTGAACTGAGCTCAGCTGAACTGAACTTAAACACTACAAACTGAACTACACTGTTCCTATTTACTGTGACCTTTTATGTGAAGCTGCTTTGACACAATCTACATTGTATAAGCGCTATACAAATAAAGGTGAATTGAATTACCAAATTCACCTAGAGCGCATGTCTTTGGAGGAAACCGGAGCAACTGGCCTAGCCCGGACTTGAACCAGCAACCTTTTTGCTGTGAGATCACAGTGCTAACCACTGAGCCACAACAGTCTACCAATATACTGTATATATAAATTAAAACATTCTCTGATTGCACTGATTTTTCTTGGTAGGCTGTGTTTGTATAAAATGTTAACATTAGTTTCTTCAATACATTTCTTCCAAATTTCAAGATATTTGTATTTAAATCTTTTCAATTTGCCAAAAAAAAAAGGTCAATTGGTAAAAAATAGTGTTGTCTAACACCAAAAACTTCCAAATTTACGATAAAATATGTTACTGGTTTAAGTAAATATTGGTAACACCTTACAATAAGGTTGTACTAGTTAATGTTGATTAATGCCTTTACTAACATGAACAAACAAAAAACAATACATTTACTGCATTATTTAATCATGTTAATTACCGTTAGTTAATAAAAATACATCGTTCATTGTTGTTCATGTTAACTCACAGTGCATAACTAAAGTTGATATGCATAAACGTGGGTTTTAAAATGCATTATTAAATGTTGAACTATGTTTAATAAATGCTATACAACGCTCTATTGTTTATACTTGGTTCATGTTAGTAAAAAAAAAAAAATTGTAAAGTGTGACCTGGTTATTTATTTGTTTGCCTAATATATATTGTATGCCTATATATATATATATATATATATATATATATATATATATATATATAAAAGAGAAAAATGAACACAAATATTATCATTATAGCCTAAAAATATTTTTACTATATGCTAACTAGTCCTGGATACTGACTAGCTTTCCTGAGCTCACAGTTTAAAAGCTGTTTTACAAACATCATTCCACAATTAAAACACTGATTGAATGATTATTTGAGATGCTATAGATTTCAAGAAGTTGTACTGCTTCTTTAAACGTTGTCTAATATACATTCATGTGTTCTTGCAGTGACACAGTGGGTAACACATTCGCCTCACAGCAAGAAGGTCGCTGGTTCGAGCCTTGGCTGGGTCAGTTGACGTTTCTGTGTGGAGTTTGCATGTTCTCCCCACGTTTGTGTGGTTTGTCCTCCAGGTGCTCTGGTCTCCCCCACAGTCCAAAGACATGTGGTACAGGCAAATTGGGTATGCTTAAAGTTGACCGTAGTGTGTGAATATGTGTGTGAATGTGTGTGTGTGTGTGTGTGTGATGGGTTGCAGGCTGGAAGGGCATTCACTGCGTAAAACATGTGCTGCATAAGTTGGTGGTTCATTCCACTGTGGTGACCCCAGATTAATAAAAGGACTGAGCCAAAAAGAAAATGAATGAATAAATGTTTTCTTGCTATAACTAAGTGAAAACTTTTTGTATCTGACTTCGGGCCCTATCATACTCCTGGCGCAATAAGCCGCATGTCGCAATTTGTTGTTATTTTCAGACCAGCGCAACAGTGATTTTCCCATTTTGCGCCACGTTGTTTAAATAATAAATCCATTTGCACCACATTGTGGACTCATGGGTGTGCCGGTCTAAAAAGGAGCTGTGTTAAGGTGCATTGTTGGTGCGTTGCTATTTTGGGGAACTAAACTAGAACGTGCCATTGACCAACTGAAAGCTGGTCTAAAGTCCAGCGCAGAGTGCTTTAGTTATGTGCCTATGCGGTTCCAAACACTTACAAATTGCTTAATACACACAGGATTTAGCAATAAACAAATATCTTTATTATAATGAAAAAAATTCAAGGATTAAAATGTTACAAAAATACAATTTTCTACATAAATAAATAAAAACTACTACCTCCATTGCCTTCTTTATTTCGGGAGCTTTTTTCAGTCTGTTCATGACAATTTGCATTTGTATAATGTTATTATTATTAGCAGTGTTATTTATTATATGCATATTTATATTTGTTTTAATAGAAACAAGTTTAGATTTGTCCACCTGTCGGGTTTTGAACATGTCTGAATCACCATGTGGGGCGTAAGAATAGGAAGTGTTTGTATATAAATCAGTTTTTGACCACACTTCGTTATTATTGTTCATTTATTTGTTTGATGGAAATTAGAACTGAATTTAGAAATAGTTTTGAAACAATTTTTTGTGCTTAACAAATTAAATTAAATATTTAGGCTAATGGATGTCTTCAGTGGAGTGCGTACAACAGCGTTTCCTTACTCCACAAAAGCGAAGAAGTAAAGGGTAAAAGGAAAGAAAAGAGAAAGTAAAGCGGCTGAATGGAGGAGGCTCGTTCTATATCCTCGTGCTGCAGATGGTCTGTTTACTGTTTTCTCGCTAGTGAAGTGTTTAGTTTTTCCACGAACAAAGTCTGCCATGTAAATAGCAAATGTACCATGGCGTGACACAACTGACTCTTAAAGGAAATGGGAGATGAGTCTTTAATTGGTTTAATACCCGTTTTGCTCAAAACAAACCCATAACTCATAAAGAGAATAAGCACAACCCTGTTAGACCATGTGCCAGAACGCAAAGTGTATTTTCGTCCTTAAAATAGCTAAAGTGCATTCGGACATGCCCTTAATGCTTTTGCGCCATGCGCTTTAGACTTTGCGCCAAGACTGTAAAAATAGAGCCCTTCATCTTACAACCTTTACTGTGCTGAAGGCAGGTGCAGGTCCCACCCTCACTGACCAATTGAGATGTGAACAATGTGAAAATATGAAATTGACTAATACTGAAATGTGATTGGATGGAAATTTTGTCTTCAAAACATACCATAGCATCATTAGCTACCACTGCTTAGGTAATTTTCATGTTACAAAAAGTACTTGCTCAACAATGAAGTTTTTTTTTTTTTACGAAAAGTAAAATGTCAGGCAAAACAATGTTTTATGTTCTGGTCACTCTATTAAACAACCATATTCTCAACATGTCATATAATAATGAAGGCACTGGCCATCCCCCTACTCATCTATCAGAGTAAATTATTATAGTAGGTGAAGGTCCCCCATGCGTGCTTTGATTTATACATTAGCGTATCCATCGCTCTACTGTTCATTTGAGCAGAGCCGGGTTTTGACAGCAACAGCAGTCTATCACATCTCGGGCAGCTGACCCCATTCATAGGCCACATATATCATGACAAAACCCTGATTTATGGACTTTTATTATAGCACAGTAATGTGTTAAACCTCCACCTGGGCTGCTAAAACAACTCTGTGGGTAAATCTGGAGGGAAAACTAACTCTCCGAGCTGTGAACTGGCACTCACTTTTAGCCCAGTAAACTCTTGAAATGTATCAGCCGCGTATATGAGCAGGAAGCCCAGCTAATGTTCTGCGAAAAGCCTCAAAATCCGTTGACTTCACCTCGATTTCACCCGAACATTCCTGTCTTCGGCTTGGACTGTAATAATCATTATTTGCATTCCGCTTCAGATTCTGTCTATATTTGGCGGCACTATAAGAGGCGGATGGTAAAGTCTTTTCTGTAAGGACTCAGCTGAGTGTTTGGAAACCAGAACCAAACACATCATGAAAGCCAGCACTTACTGTACTTCTGCTTCTTATAAATGCAGAGCTCACACTCAAGTTTTTTTTTCTATTAGAAAAGTCAGGGTGAAAATTCACCTTGTTCACTTTGCTAGTGCAAATAGTTATTCTTTATGTGAACAATTCATCTGTGCAAGTTAATCCAATGAAAAAAAAAACTTTTGGTAATCTTCAATCAAAGTCTGACCATTTGCTTGAGTGGCGATACATCTCTGATGATGTTAGTTTGATGGCTTCTTACACAATATTCTTAGCCACACCCCTCTTATCGTTAATTTGCTATGAGAGAAGGATGTGCAAATATAAAACCCCGCCCCCTACTCAATATTCTGTTTCAGTTGAAAGTACATCAACATAATGAAATAAAACTTTTAATATTAACTTACATCAATCAAACTGACTAAAATATTAGGTTTAAAGCTGTAAAATTAAAATGTTTTGTTGAAACTTGTTTGAATGATTCAAAATAGGTTAGCATAAAAATGTCTTGACTTTTTGTTATATAATTTTACATTTTTTTTACAGTGTATTATTTAGTAAAGAATAATGATAACACAGATGTTTGGGATTTATGAGACGTTATTAGTGTCTGCATCAACAAAAAGAGATTTAATATACATAGAAAGCATGTTAAATGTAAATGTGTCCACTTTAATATTTGACATAACATTTGCGACAAAAATAAAAGGTCAAATAATGGCTGAAATAAAGTTATATATTCATTCAGGGACTTAACAACACTGTTTTGGTCAAAATTACTTATTCTGTAAAAGAAAAACCAATCACACTGTTTTGTGGGAAGGTTTTATAATCATTTAAAATAATAAAAATGTATGCTGAGAAATAGGTCAATTTTGGTGGTTTAAAAGATCGTTTCAAAAGTAAATTTAGTATTTTGACCACTTTAATAAGGATTTTTTTGTTCTAAATATGGCTGGTATGCTTATTTTTTTGACAGAATTGCAAGATATATACTTAGAACTGAAAAAAGACAAAACTACAATAAAAAAGTCAGAATTTACATAAAACCACAATTTTATTTTCATTTACTCACAATTCTAACTTTTCTGACTTCTCAATTCCCTCAGAATTTGACTTTTTATTGCAATTCTAAAGGGGAAATAACAACAAATTTTTGTCACAATTGCCTGTTTAAATCTCACTTTCTGAAATTACAACTCGCACGACTTAACATTTTTCTCAAGATTGTCAGAAAAAAATGTCAGAATTAAAGTTTAGATTTTAACACAAAAAAAAGTCGTGAGATCTAAACTCAGAAAAAAGTACAGTTTAAAATTATTTTAATCATTGCCAGAAACAAGCTTTCATATTTTTGTCCTAATCGAAAACATTATCAAGAATTAGATGCTTTGTTCCTAGTGAGGAACTTATTCATGGTTTTATCATCAGCAGGGTGGATTACTGTAATGAACTCCCCACTGGCCTTCCCAAAAAGCCAGTCAGACGGTTGCAGCTCATCCAGAACGCTGCTGACAGGATTCTAACCAGAACCAGAAAATCAGAGCACATCACACCTGTCTTTTGCACTGGCTCCCAGTTACACTCAGATTAGATTATAAAGTATTATTACTTGGCTATAAATCCCTAAATAGCATAAGACCTCAATACATTACAGATATGCTCACTGAATACAAACCTAACAGATCACTCAGATAATTAGGATCAAGTAAATTCGAAATTCGAAGAGTTCATTCAAAGCAGGGTAAATCCGCCTTCAGCTACTACACCCCCCGCCGCTGGATTTAGCTTCCAGAAATGATCAGATGTGCTCCAACATTAGGCACATTCAAATCAGGCCTGAAGACAGATCTGTTTAGCTTCGCCTTTACTGAATGAGTACTGTATTTTGTCTGACAGATTACACTATTATGTCTTTCTTTTCTTTTTCATTCCTTTAAGACTTATTTTAACCCATTTTCATAACACATTTAGCTTTTTATCTGTTTTTAATCATTTTTAATTCTTTTAATCGTGTTTATTTTCTTGTTTCTTTTAGTCTTGTTTATGTGACACACTTTGAATTACCATTCAGTATAAAATGTGCTATATAAGTAAACTTGCCTTGCCTTGTCTAATCGTAAGAGTTAAACTCTTGAGCTTATATTTTGATTGAAAAATGCAGGTGGGCTTTGATTACAGCAGAAAATAGTTGTTTCTGTAAAAACAAGTTTATCTCATCTCAAATCTACAGTGAAAAGCTATAATCATCTGCATCTGCACAAAGCAATGGTCCAAAACTCCACATTAACAGACTTTTATGATAAAACAAGATGTTTAAATATATTTTCAGTTTATAATGAATCTGTGGTGGGCCACTAGAGTCCAAGAGTCTCCAGTAATAGGAAACACTGCATATGAAAATAAAAGACTCAAGAGAACATCTTCATTCTGCCGGGTGTGATATGAATAAAGATGTTAGCAGTTGTGCTTTCAGAAGAATGACAACATCTCAACTTGTGGCAGAAGATAAATGAAAATCGGTTGGGCATTTGAGGAGCCCAACATAATGAGTGATTTTGCATTATTCATCTTGATTTTTGCCAGCATAACACAGCTGTAACAGATAACAAATATGGTGATCCATCTTAATTTGACTGGGGACTGTGTGGCAGAGAGGATCCATCTTACTCCAGCTCGGGCCGAGCGGACAGATGAAAGAATGACGGAGAAACACAGCAGCTGCTTTGAAGACACAGAAAGAGGGGAATAAGATGTTTGCTGCTGCAGGTTTGCTGAGAGCATTTTGTTTGTCATTTTAAAAGTGTGATTGAAGCCAGACAGAAGATCATTGTTTATGTTTAATCGCATGGAAGCCATTCAGTTCTAACTTTCATTAAGAAAACCTGGTCATTTTATAAAACAGGGCCTTTTCCAGATTAATATGTTGTTGTTTTTTTTTACTTGTAATTTGTTATGAATTGTTTACTGTACATGTATCGTACACTTCTACTTTTAAATCTAACCGCAGTATTTAACACGATCGACCATCAGATTTTTATTGTTCCTCTTCAAACATGTGTTGGAATTCATAGAGATGCCTTGAATTGGATTAAGTCTTATCAACAAGACAGATATTTCCTTGGAGATGTTAATGAGTATGTTAAAGTCAGCATCTTATGGTATTGCTCAAGGATTTGTTTTTGCACCAGACTTTTGTTGTATATGGTTCTATTGGGTCTTGGGTAACAATGGTGTGCCATTTCACTGGTATGTAGATGACATCCAACTGAATTTGCTGATATTGCAGAAAGACTGGAAATTATTTGATTTGTATTTTGTATTGCTTCTGTTCTGTGGTCAACATTTGTTGCATTAACATGTGCTTTGTAAATGAAGAAAACACAGCATTGAACTGTTGTATATTCATGATCCACTTACTAACTTAGTGATCCCCAAACTTTAACAAAACTAATAAGCTTTGAAAGTAATATCATTCATTCACTTTCCTTTGGCTTAGTCTCTTAATTTTTCAGAGGTCGCCACAGTGGAATAAAACACCAACTATTCCAGCATATGTTTTACAAAGCGGATACCCTTCCAGCTGCAACCCAGTACTGGGAAACACCCATACACTCTCACATTCATACATGCATAAGTAAACTACGGCTAATTTAGTTTGATTAGGGCATGTCTTTGGACTGTGGGAGAAACCGGAGCACCCTAAGAAAACCCACGCCAACATGGGAAGAACATACAAACTCCACACAGAAATGCCAACTGGTCCAGCCGGGACTTCAGCGACCTTCTTGCTGTGAGGTGGCAGTGCTAACCACTGAGCCATCGTGCCACCTGAAAGTAAATTTAAAAAGGAAATTATTTAAAAGAAAATCAAAGTAGCTATATAAACAATAAATACATAACACATTTAAATATATATTTGTATATAAGTATGGCCATAAAACAGATTTTGACCACATATTGTTCAGTGTATATATAAAATATATTTATTGTACACTTATTGTTTTTAGGAATTGCATATTTAAAAAAATAAAAATGCTTATGTTTATGAATTAAATAATTTAATTTAGTATTTGTTTTAGGCAAGGCAAGTTTATTTATATAGCACATTTCATACACAGTGGTAATTCAAAGTGTGTTACATAAACAAGAATAAAAGAAGCAAGAAATAATTAAAGGAATTAACAATGATTAAAACAGATAAAGACATATTAAAATGTGTTGAAACAAGTTATAAAAGAATGAAAAAGAAAAGAAAGACATAATAATTTGTCAGATGCAGCACAGTGCTCATTTAGTAAAGGCACAGCTAAACAGACGTGTTTTCAGTCTTGATTTGAATGTGCCTATAATGTTGGAGCACATCTGATCATTTCTGGAAGCTGAATCCAGCGGCGAGGGGTGTAGTAGCTGAAAGCCGATTTACCCTGCTTTGACTGAAATTTTGGAATTTCTAGTTTATATGATCCTAAAGATCTGAGTGATCTGTTAGGTTTGTATTCAGTGAGCATATCTGGTAATGTATTGAGGTCATAGGCCATTTAGTGAATTATAGACAATTAGTAATACTCTAAAATCTATTCTGAATGTAATTGGGAGCCAGTGTAAAGACCACTCATAAAGATTCATTCATTTTCTTTTTGGCTTAGTGCCTTTATTAATCTGGGGTCCCCACAGTGGAAAAAACTGCCAACTGCAGCATATGTTTTACGCAGCGGATGCCCTTCCAGCTGCAACCTATCACTGGGAAACATCCATACACACTCATTCTCACACATACACCATGGACAATTTAGTTAGCCTACCCAATTCACCTATACCACATGTCTTTGGACTTGTCTGGGAAACCAGAGCACCCAGAGGAAACCCACTCCAACATGGGGAAAACATGCAAACTTCACACAGAAATGCCAACTGACCCAGCCAGGGCTCGAACCAGCAAACTTCTTGTTGTGAGGCGATTGTGCTACTCACTGTGCCACCATGCTGTCCACATTTCTTCTAATTTTCAAATAAAAATATTTCCATTTACAGCTTTTTCCCAGAAAATCTGAAAAACAAATTTTCGTGTCTAAAAATTAAAAGAAAGATGTCTGGAAACATTTTTGATATTTTATTAAAAAAAAAGACTAATGTAAGTGTGAAACATAAAATCTTATATTGAAACAATTAATTCCAGCCAAATTAACGACAAAAAATTTAATTTGAGGATGTAATTGGCTTTTATAATATAATAAAATTAATAATAATGCATAATACTGTTTAGAATAAAATTAGATGATTAGATTAGATGGATTCTTTTCTTTTTGAGAAATGGCTCAATTAAATTGCACCAGTTCTTCTGCATACATACTATTTCTACAAAAAAATTAATAAATCTAATAAAAAATTTTTCTACTAATGTTTTGCTTCTTAGACTTTTACACACCTGAAACTTGTCTACAGCGCTTGTTCACTGCTGCTCTTATAGTTGTGTAAATTGCTTCCTTGTCCTCATTTGTAAGTCGCTCTGGATAAAAGCGTCTGCTAAATGACTAAATGTAAATGTACTATCCATCATAGGTCTCAATTCCTGGAGGGCCGCAGCTCTGCACAGTTTTGCTCCAACTCTATCAGTCACAGCTGATCCAAAAAAATCGATGTGTTAAAAAGAGTCATGAACACCTTAATTAGTTTGATCAGTTGTGTTTGATCAGGTTTGAAGCAAAAATGTGCAGAGCTGCGGCCCTCCAGGAATTGAGTTTGAGACCTATGCTAAACACGAAGACCACAAATGTCACCCACTCTTCAGAATGACCCATTTGTCTTTTCACCCCTCATAACGTTCTCCATGAACTTTGACAGTCCACTAATCATCAAAACTCCTTCAATCAGCAAGAGCCTGTAGCTAAAGAAACACCCCAGTGTCAGAAAGGATCTCCAACTTCCACACACACAAACACACACACACAGTCACGTACTTCAATGTATGTCACAACGTTTCCTGCTCATTTTGCATTGCGTGTCCTAATATTTACTCTCGGATTTCAAGCCCGGGCATAGTTTGCAGTTTTTGCCATCAGCACTCCAACCGATACCGTCATTAATTCAGGGCTTCTCGGAGGACAGCAGGACAAAGATCTGCCTTTTCACTGTACTGCTATGAACCGCGTGGAGCTGTATAGACTGACAGCAGCTTTTATTGCACTTCAATGCAGGCGATTAAGTAATCCAACATATGAATGGTCACGCAGAACAAAAACAAGCAGGGAAAAAATAATAATAATAATCTCTCTAGTGTGACTATGCATTCAGTGGGCATGGGCGGGTTGGAACTGGAGTGGGAATTCATATGTCTACACATGCATCGTCATTGACCGAAAGTATGTGGAAGCTTATAAAACGGCAACTGAAAAGGCAATGTTTGCGCAAACACGTGTAAAAACATCATTCATCACGACGCAATCCGCCGATGATGAATAGATATTAAATAAATATGGAAACAACATCTGCACAGATCACAAGGGCTTGGACTGAAGAAAAGATGGCTGTGTCTGTCTCTGTGAAGTGTATACAGGTCTGACTGCCGGTACACTAAGTAGATTGATGCGGACTAAACTCTGCCCTTTCTTGGGGTTCAAGAGTTCCATCCAAGTGCAATTACTCTCTGATGTAGAGCGAGACAAATGATGAATCGTTTTCATTCTCTCCCTCGCTCTCTCTTTATTGCCCCGCTCATTAATCTATTTTTCAATAGTCCTTTTCATGTAATGTCCACCGGCTGCCTTGCCAAATAGAGATTAGCACTACAGGCAAATCCCTTGCCCAGCCGCCCTTAAAATGGCTCACTCCTGGCAGAGGCATTCCAGCACGGGTCACATGCTCCCTCACGGAGTATCTCAGCAAAGGAGTTCACAGAAAGTCAATGCTAGCATTCCTGTGCTGTCTACACGTTTTGTCGAAGGGATTTTCGATGCTCGTCTCATATACAGTTGAAAATATTAGCCCTCCTGGGATTTTTTTTTTTTCTTTTTCAAATATTTCTGATGTTGAACAGAGTAAGGGATTTTTCACAGTATTTCCTATAATACATTTTCTTCTGAAACGTTTCTTCAAAACGGATGAAGAAGTCAGCAAGTGGAGTTGCATGGTAGAGTAGCAAGTTGAATAAATATAATAATATATCAAATGACTTGGTTGTGGATAAATTTGATAAAAACTCAAGAAAACATTTGATAAAAATGTTCTCTGGTAAGTATTTCCGCTATCTTGCCAACAACATCTCGTTTTGACATGTCGCATAGTTCAATGGGATAACGATAACTGCAAGTTACACCTCTAACTTACTACAAGTTACGCCCCTTCATTGTATGCCCCCTTCTTGTAGTCCACAGACAGATACACTTAAAACACTGCAGTATTTTGTCAGCTTTTGTCAGCTCATCCTCAGAGAAAATGGTTGATGGTTGCCTAGCAAACCCTCACGCCCTATCCATGGTAAAATTGTCAAGCGTTGACCAGTCCGCGGTGATAAAAAGGTTGAAGACCATTGGTCTAGAGAACAAACCACTGTTATACAATGACTTGCCTAATTACTCTAACTTGCCTAGTTAACATAATTTAGCCTTTAAATGTCACTTTAAGCTAAATACTATCTTAAATATCTAGAAAAATTACACCTTTTACAATCATAAAAAACTTTTTGATTATGTTGGCCTTTCTTTTAAACAACAACAGCCTGAAGTGTCCATTTTGGAAAACAGCGTTATTTTCTGTCTCAACTACAAAAGCAATGCTATTTCCGATGTTGAACAGAGTGAGGGATTTTTCACAGTATTTCCTATAATACATTTTCTTCTGGAGAAAGTCTTTTTTTTGTCTAGAATAAATACAGTTAAAATTTTTTTTAAACTATTTTAAGGTCAACATCTTTAGCCTCTTTAAGCAATATTCTTTTTCAATTGTCTAGAGCAGTAGTCCTCAACCACCGGGCCGTGGACTGGTACCGGTCCGTGGATCAATTGGTACCTGGCCACACAAGAAATAATTATTCATTTCCGTTCTATTTATTATCTGAGTCGGAACGATCTTTTATTTTGAAAAATCTTTTATATTGAAAAATGACCATATTCTCTCGCTTACATCTAGGTCACTTGAGTGCCCAAATTTAACCCAGAAGCAGCAAAATGAGTAAGAAACAGACATCTTTAGAAAGTTCCTTCGCTAAGGGGAAAACGCCCAGTGAAGTACCCGCGAACTGCCAAAGAATGGATCCGCAACCTATTTGTCAACAAATCAGGTAAATCCACCATGTCGGTGCACGAAGATCAACTGCTTGAGATCTCAAAATGACGGCCGTTCGCATATCGCGTCTCTTCTAGAGTTTGCGCTATTGTTATTAACGTCTATACCTACCACAACCCTAAACCCAACTATCAGTTATTAATGTCTATACCTACCACAACCTTTAACCCAACCATCAGGTATTGACGTCTATACCTACCACAACCCTTAACCCAACCATCAGTTATTAACGTCTATACCTACCACAACCCTAAACCCAACCATCAGTTATTAACGTCTATACCTAACACAATCATTAACCCAACTATCAATTATTAACGTCTATACCTACCACAACCCTTAACCCAACTATCAATTATTAACGTCTATACCTACCACAACCCTTAACCCAACTATCAATTATTAACCTCTATACCTACCACAACCCTTAACCCAACCATCAGTTATTAACGTTTATACCTACCACAATCCTTAACCCAACTATCAATTATTAACGTCTATAACTACCACAAACCTTAACCCAACCATCAGTTATTAACGTCTATACCTACCACAACCCTAAACCCAACCATCAGTTATTAACATCTATACCTACCACAACCCTTAACCCAACCATCAACAGTTTATAACCTACAGCCGCGAGTTTCGGAGTCTTTCATACTTGACGCGCTCGCCATTGTACTGTAATTTGCAACAACAGAGGGCGATGCCGAGTAGGCTAACTGTCATGACAAAACAGATGAAGAAGTCAGCGAGTGGAGTTGCATGGTAAAGTAGCAAGTTGAATAAATATAATAATATATCAAATGACTTGGTTGTGGATAAATTTGAAGAAAACTCAAGAAAACATTTGATAAAAATGTTCTCTGGTATTTCCGCCATCTTGCCAACAACATCCCGTTTTGACATCTTGCATAGTTCAATGGGATAACGATAACTGCAAGTTACACCTTTAACTTACTACAAGTTACGCCCCTTCATTGTATGCCCCGTCTTGTAGTCCACAGACAGATACACTTAAAACACTGCTGTGTTTTGTCAGCTTTTGTCAGCTCATCCTCAGAGAAAATGGTTGATGGTCGCCTAGCAAACCCTCACGCCCTATCCACAGTAAAATTGTCAAGTGTTGACCAGTCCGCGGTGATAAAAAGGTTGAAGACCATTGGTCTAGAGAACAAACCACTGTTATACAATGACTTGCCTAATTACTCTAACTTGCCTAGTTAACATAATTTAGCATTTAAATGTCACTTTAAGCTAAATACTATCTTAAATATCTAGAAAAATTACACCTTTTACAATCATAAAAACTTTTTGATTATGTTGGCCTTTCTTTTAAACAACAACAGCCCGAAGTGTTCATTTTGGAAAACAGCGTTATTTTCTGTCTCAACTACAAAAGCAATGACATCATGTGCATTCAAATTATCTGTTTAGTCTATATGCATGACTGAGTACTTGATAACCAAAACAACAACAGTGTTTTGTTACAAAGTAATGTCACCATCTACTGCCCTGGCATGAATGATGTTTTTTTTGTGTGTGTGAGAAACTGTGGATCTGTGTCTGTGAGGATTTGGTTTTGACAATGTTGTTTGTATGTGAGTAAGTGCTTGACAACCAAAACAACGATGGTGTATGGTGACTGGGCTGGCCAATCCTGGAGCACCTTGACCTTCTTTGCTTTCAGGAACTTTGATGTGGAGGCTGAAGTATGAGAAGAAGCACTATCCTGCTGAAGAATTTGCCCTCTCCTGTGGTTTGTGATGTAATGGGCAGCACAAATGTCTTGATACCTCAGGCTATTAATGTTGCCATTCACTCTGCAGATCTCTCGCATACCCCCAAACTGAATGTAACGCCCCATACTGAATGTAACCCCCCATACTGAATGTAACCCCAAACCATGATGCCAAACTTGACTTATTTCTGTGAGAATCTTGGGTCCATGCAGATTCCAATTGGTCTTCTGCAGTATTTGTGATGACTGAGATGCAGTTCAACAGATAATTCATGGGAAAAATCTACCTTTTGCCACTTTTCCAAATGATCAGTCAAGTTATTATTTGTTGCTCTTACAACTAATCAATGACAAGACTTTTATCAGGTGGTATATATATATATATATATATATATATATATATATATATATATATAAAACAGGAGGGCTAATAATTCTGCTTTTGGCTGCAACTGTATACACCTATATAAAGACCCAACTAAAACTAAACTATATACCTATCTGAAAGCAAGTGAGACAGAAAGACCCATTGCATTTATATTACTGCAAAGACATTACGTAAACCTTTGGCAGAGACTTAAAAAAATACACTAATGTCGAAAACAAAGAGTGATATTATTTAGCAGAGATTAAGAGCAGCATGTTCACAGCACAAGGTTCAGCTGCAGACATTAGGTGATATGTAATGGACTTAAGCATAGCTGAGAACTGACCGCACCAAGGCCTTACAACAAGGAAATGAGAGCGTGTTTGGAGAAGTCTATATCAACAGAGTCAACCTGGACAATAAGTCAGTGGAGCTTGTCCAGCTTTACCTTGGCATGAAGTCAGAACCAATTATACCTCTCATGGTAAGATTGAGTAATGATCGGTGCACCGTAACAGCTGTTTCTTCTCCATCCACGCTAACAAGACTAGAGAAGTCCTGGCAAAGCTGAAAGACTCGTTTATTAAAATATCAGGAGGAAAATTTACATTAATCACTTTGCTTTGGCTCTACAGTGCTGGAATGAACATGAAATAGAGTGATTATAAAATACGCATTGTCTATGTGGCCGAGCACGATAAGCAAATGCTGTTAGCGAAACATTTGAACAACTTAAACATAGGGCTGAAAGATAGACCTGGGATGAAATTGAAACACATATTCCTTTCAGATTTCTCCAAGGAAATCAGAATCCTGTGTAGAATAAGTTCCATGCGGAGGATAATTCTAGGAATTCCAAGCCAGTGCAAGCAGAGCATGTGAGTAATTAGCCGCTTGATAAATTCTGAGAATTCTTGAACCACAGTCTGAATGGATTCGATTATTTACTAAAATTATTATGCTTAGCAACTGTTTATGTGTTTTTGTACACATATCATGCTAATACCATAAACTTGGATATGCATTATGACAACCAAAAATGCTTGTATAAGCTAATAAATGTTACTCCAGTAATAGTATAAAGTCCTGCTTTTCAGTTTAAAACACAAAAATACTTGTTTTTAATGTACTTAACTCCTATGCACTGTTCAAACATATTACCTTTTGTTATGTTAAGGATGAAAATATCCACTGAATTAAACTGCTGTAAAAATGCATCAGATTTTTTTTTCAAAATTTTATTGCATAAATCTGTTAATCAACCTCAGTCCTGATCAAAACTACTAAATTGTTTAGAAAATTACAGGATTTTAACTCTTTAATTGCCAAGTTCAACATGATATCACTGATTTGGTGAAAAAAAACACACAGAATGACGTATTTTCAATATAAAAAGTAATTGTGTATTGGATTTTTTTAACCTTTTATCACAGTCTTGGAGATGTGAACGATAAGTAACAACATTGACTTTGATGCATTGTTAGATTTTAATTTTTTCTCCCTAATTTACTGCCGGCTGTTTTTGCCCCTATTGACTTCCATCATAACCACATTTGATATCTGTGCATAAATACACAGTCTTTGTTTTTGTTTACTCCATGTAGTTCTGAGAGCTGAGATGCATATTTTGATTTTCTCAGACACATCAAGGTAAGTGCGCAAAGGTCACACTCACACACTCACAGACAGACATTTTAATTTGCTGTCATTCTCCATAAAAAAAAATCCAGAAACTAAGCTTTTTTTTATTGCACATGCCTATCTAAAGGGTTAATGGTGAAAACTGATGATCAACAGTAAAAATTACAAATTGTACCTCTTCCCAACAGGGAAAACCACCAACAATCAAAATTGCATGATTAGATGGTGTCATGGTTTTGTGATAAAAAAAAAAATTGTTATAATGTAAGTCAATGGAGCAAAAACAGCCACCAACAGTAAATTAGGGAGAATAAAAATTTAAAATCAATCAAAAACAGAGCATCAAAGCCAATGTTGTTTCACATGTTCAAGACTTTGATATAGGGAAAAAACTTTTTATAATAAAAATACTTCATTTTGTGTGTTTTGTTTACCAAATCAGTGACATCATTTATGAATTTGGCAATTAACAAATTAAAATCCTGTACTTTTCTAAGCAATTTAGTATTTTTGATCAGGACTGAGGTTGATTGACAGATTTATGCAAAAAATGCTGAAAAAAAAAACATTAATCTGATGCAATTTTAATCTGATACATTTTTAATTCAGTGGATGTTTTCATCCCCAACGTAACAAAAGGGTAGTAAATTTGCCCAGAGTGTATCGTTGAGGTTGTTTTTTTTTTTTATTCAAAGCATTTTCTCAAAATATGTCAAAATAAGATTTGTCCCCAAAATCATTCTGCTAGCTGAAACACAGAAAAAGTCATGGCCAAATTAAGACTCAAAATCATCCCAGAGTGGATGAAAACATGCTCAACAACACATAAGGGTTAAAGGGATAGTTCACCCAAAAATTTAATTTCTGCTATAATTTACCCACCCTTCTATTGTTCAAAGTCTTTCTTAACAAAAAAAAAGAGATACTTTGGAAAGTTCTGGTAGCTGTCACCACATTTATTTTTCTCCATATTTTTTAGAACTCTATGGCTGCCAGCAACCAAGATTCTTCAATCATTCAATCCCTCATTCAAATCATATGAGGGAGATTAAATGATGAGGTGATTTTCATTTTTGGGTGAACTACCCCTTTAAATATTACTTACTGATGAATGTTTATTTAGAAAAATGTTATATTTTATTACCAAAACTTGCCATGCACAGTCAAGTGAAACTAAAAAAATGTCTTAATTTAATCTTTTTATTTCATCATAAAATATGGATTTTGACCGTGACATTTTAATCATTTTGACTTGTGTCATTATAAATAAATTTGGACTTTTCCTTTACATTTATTATTTATTTTTATCACAATATTGGAATTTTACATCAGAAATGTAACATCTTTTTATGTTGCTTTAACTTATTTTAATAAGTTAATTAGGTTTCAAGCATTTGTTTTTATTTACACAAAGATTACGTAATAATTTTAGTCAGTTTGATCAATGTAAGTTGAGATGACTAGAAAATTTTATTAGATTCAACTAAAAACTTCAAGGCAGCAAGATTTTTTTACAGTGTACTTAATCTTGAAATTTGACTATGACAATTCATATTTTATTTATGATTTAGAAGAGGTGTCACGGTGGGGCAGTGAGTAGCATGATCGATTCACAGAAAAAAGGTTGCTGGTTTGAGCCTCTGCTGGCTCAGTTGGCATTTCTGTGTGGAGTTTCCCCCGTGTTATGTGGGTTTCCTACGGGTGCTCCGGTTTCCCCCACAAGTCCAAAGACCTGCGCTATAGGTGAATTGGGTAAGCTAAATTGGCCATAGTGAATGAGTGTGTATGAATGTTTCCCAGTGATGTTTCCCAGCTGGAAGGGCATCCAATGCTTAAAACATATTCTGGATAAGTTGGCGGTTCATTTTGCTGTGGCGACCCCAGCTTAAAAAAGGGACTAAGCCGAAACTAAAATGAACGAGTGAATGATTTAGAAGATCATACTTTTGACTTCTCATACCCAGGTAGAAAAGAATTCTGACCCCAGATTTTGCATAAATCTGGCACAGCAGGCATTCATTCGGCTCTGGCATACAGCATGTGGGCAAAACATGGCTCTAATTTGGCAGAGGTGGCACCGTCTTTAGGGCGGCACACAATACTTAGGCCAGACGTAAAATGTAGTATTTGGCCCAGATGTTAATAATTGATATGTGGGTCATGTAAGTTAGGCCTATCTTGACCCACATTCAAAATACATTTTCATTGATGTCAAATAAAGTAAAGAATTCTACCAATCAGGTCGCTTAGAGAAAAAGCACACCCAAAGCACGCCTAAAGCACAATGCTTCATGGGTTTATCAATTTCATTGCAGTTATGACACACCAACATATCCGGCCCAGTTCAGACTCAGTTATGGGTTATTAACTTGGTTCAGACTTAGTTCAGATATTTCCAAGTTTGGGCCTTGTTTGGAAGCCAGACTTGGTCCAGTCATATACCGTGATTCACCGTGGCATGTAGGCCAAGCAAAAGCTGATTGTGTGGGCCAGAGCTGGGCCAGAGCTGGTCCAGAGCTATTTTGCCATGTGGGTAATGATATTAGCAGGCTTTTTTTGACATAATTTTGATTTGCGCCATGATAATCTCAATTGATGGCTTTTATCTCAAAAGGTTATAGGTTTTACTTTCCATGTCAAAATCTCAAGTTTATTTGCTATTTTTAAAATTTAGAATGGCATTACTTTGACTGTAAATAATTGATTTCCAAACAAATGACCAAAAAGGTAATTAAATTCAAAAGTAGAGAGTGCGAGAGCTGCACAAATCTCTCTTTGTGGACCGCCTGCAGTGTCTGTCCTGCATTGTTCTGCATTCTGTGGATTAGAGGCACAGTCAGGCAGAGAAAAGGTTAGAGAGGCTCACCGGAAACAATCCTACAGCACACATTTCACCCTGCACAGCTGTTAAACCAACCCAGCCAACCACTGCACTGGAAAATGACTGAACACTGACACAAAGCCAAACAGAGGAGGCCTGCGTGCTCGTGAAAACATGGCAGATCTAACCCAAACAAACAGAAACAGTGGAAAAACAATAAAAGTAATTGATTGCATCCCTTTTTTTAATGCATCTTCTGAATACTGAGACTTTTGAGGTTGAAGTACAAACCCACAATTGAGCTTATCAACATAAAATAGCTTGGAGTGTTCCTCCACATCCATCCTTTTTTAAAATATAAATACTCTCATATTATTTAGTAAGTTTTGACTTCGGCATTTTATCTCGGTGATTGTTTTATCATGTATTTACAACTCCTGCAGAATTAAATGTTTTCATCGTTTTTAATTTTAAAGTTATCTTGAGTTTTTACCTCATGAAGCTTTTATCACATGCTGTCACTATATGAGATAAAACAGTGATTAGCTCATGATGACTTTCATCTTCTTTTTGAAATACGCATAAAGGCTTTATTTTATGCCATAAAGGCTTTATTAAATTAAATTAAATTAAATTAAATTGAATTGAATTGAATTGAATTGAATTGAATTGAATTGAATTAAATTAAATTAAATTTAAGTTTAGTTTTTAATTTAATTTTATTGATTTTTATTTTATGTCATTCAATTTTATTTCATTTTATTTTCCTTCGGCTTATTACTTTATTTATCAGGAGTTGTTACACACTGTAAAAAAATCCTGGTTGCCTTAAATTTTTAAGCTGAATTAAATTAACCTTATGAGTCCATTGAACTTACTGTATATTTTGTTCAACTGACTTAAAACAGCTTGCGCAACTTATACGGTTAAGGTAGAACATGATTAACTTAGTTTAATAAGTTACAATGAACTAAAAACATATGCTCTCATGTCTAATTGACATATGTTTTTTACAGTGTATAGTGGAATGAACCACCTTTACTATGTTTTGCGGTCACATTTTATTTTAATGTACAATTCATGCTAGCAACAATCTATTAATAACCCACTAACTAAAACATTGAGCTCAATAAACTTCTTATTAGCTGCTTATTATTAGTTAGTAGGTAGTAGTTGGGTTTAGGTATTGGTTAGGATTAGGGATGTAGAGTCCTAACAAACAGTTAACATCTTAAAATAGGCAGGCAATAAGCCAGTAGTTAACGGTGTCAATTGTTACTTATGGTCCGTTTCCACTGAGTGGTACAGTAATGTACAGTACGGGTCACCTTTATCAGGCTTGCGTTTCCACTGCCAAAAGGGTACCAATGATCCAAAAGGTGATGATAATAGTAACCATGGAAGTTTGTTCATGGTTTAGGTTGCTGAAAGAATCATTTGCTCCTTTGTTTTTCAGGATTCTCCTTTGTTTTTTTTGTACTTCACTCTTGCGTTTGTCCGTTTCTGAAAGGATCGGATGTTAGAAGCACTTCAATAATCACGCTGCACATTATTATCACCAGCTCAAGTTCGTTATTTCAATTAGATGCACAGCAAGTTCTCTGGAGAAAGTGAAACCATTTGCAAACCACTTTTAGACAGCTTCATAAAACAAGAAAGACACGGCAGACTTTGTTCTTCTTGGCTTTGTGGCTATTTGAATTTTACATGTTTTATTTTGATTTTACATGTTTTTATTCAGATTGATTGATATGTTTGCCAATAATTTAAAGATTGTATGTAAAAAAAAAAGAGGGATTGCACTTACTAATTAAAGTTTACAATTTTTTGTAACATTGCAAGCTTAAGATCAGAATTTTTTCTCAAATATGTCTGTCCATTAGGATGTGCAACGGGATCAAAAACTGTTACTGAAATTAAATCTAAAGTGATGCTGATTGAACTTTTTATATAAAAGAAAAACTACACTGATGCACTAATTCATTGCAGAAACACATTCATATGCAGAATATACAGATCTTGAAGTTCTTATGCATATAGCAGATGAAAAGATCTCAGATGTGGACACTATGTGGAGTGATGAGGAAGATGAAGATCAACGAAAACCTCAAAATTAAAGTAAAAATGTCACAATATTAATGTTTAGGATTTTGAAAATAAATTTCAAGATTATACCAGCAATTTGGTATGTTGTTTTTTTTTTGTATTTTATTTTGGTATAATGTTCGGGAAGTACAACTGTTCTGATCTAATGTCCATTGAAATGGAAAAAAAATGATATACTTAAAGGGTGTTGAATTTCTATTATTATAATTTAGTCTCATTTATATGAGCCTCAAGAACTGTGAAAACATACTTTTAAATTTTTCAGAAACTTGGAACATAATTCAGGTCTGAAGGGGTTAAAATTTAGGCTTATTCCTCAAAGATTCATAAATGTTATCTTATTCATTAGACACAAAGCCAACCAGTGTGAAGCTTGTGTGTTTATGAAAACATGGCAGATAGTGGAAAAACAATTGATGCATCCTTCTTTCTTCTTTTTTTTCTGTATTTTACAATTCTGACCCTTTTTGAGGCTTCATCAACATAATTTCTCTTGTGCAAGCACTGCTCCAGAACGATATTAAGAAAAGCCACCGGCTCAGCATCTGTCCGAGCATTAGCATTAATCAGCCGCTAATGGTGTTCAGCCTCAATTGTTTGGTTGTTTAAGTTTAGATGCGAAAGAAAAATCTCTCACGACTTGCTTACATTTGCGACCACATCGCTAAACACCGATTTACCCTCGCGCGTCACTTTAAGAGTATTTATTTCTGCTTTTGGACATTTATTTATCCACATCATTCCCTATATGTCTCGCAGTCGGAAAGAGCTCGCACGTTATTTGTAATAATGTCTACAAAGAAATATCCCTTTGATTCTGATCAAAGTCTGATTATAATTTCTTTTAAAGTGCGAAGTGTTTGTTATCATACCACAACGCGAGATAATTATGACTGTTGATTGCCTCTCACGTTGTTTACGTGGAAATCAATGCTGTTTTCCTGGGCAAAAAAAGGGCTTAAATAAATGTCCTCGCCAAACATCCTAATGCGTATCAGAGTGAAGTGAACGGGAAAGCAAACAGAGCTATCAAAATCAGCATAAAAATAAACAAAAATGCGCAAACAAACACGTGTTATCAAAATATAAACACAGACAGGACTTCAGAAGGAGCATTCCTGCGGCAGGAGATAAGGCCACGTGGGAGCTATCACGGCCCCCATCAGGCATACTTTGCTCCTGTCGAGGATGGCACCGGCTTATGTCAGTGGCCAGCAGCGCATCCTCATTTCCTCATCCTGAACCAGCTTTCTCTGTCCTGATTTGAAGGGAATTAGGAGACAATGTACTTGGGCCTGCTGATGCTCTCGGTGGCATCAAAATACACAGTGACAGTAAAAATAAGGTATAAATAAAGCTTATATATTCATTTAAACCCTATAAAATGTATATATTTAAGTATATACAGTTGAAGTCAGAATTATTAGCTCCTCTGTTTATTCTTTCCCCGATTTCTGTTTAACGGAGAGATTTTTTCAACACATTTCTAAACATAATAGTTTTAATTCACTTATAGTTTTAACTCATTTCTAATAACTGATTTATTTTATCTTTACCATGATGACAGTAAATAATATTTGACTAGATATTTTATCAAGACACTTTTATACAGCTTAAAGTGACATTTTAAGGCTTAACTAGGGTAATTAGATTAATTAGGCAGGTTACGGTCATTAGGCGAGTTGTTGTATAACGATGGTTTGTTCTGTAGACTATTGGAAAAATATAGCTGAAAGGGGCTAATCATTTTGACCTTAAACTGCTCTTTTAATTTTAACTGCCTTAAATTTCATAGAGCACAAACAAGTTCCTATGTATAACGATACTGTAAATAAACCCTGGTTGCCTTAAATTTTTAAGCTGAACCAAATTATGTGTCCATTGAACTTTAAACTCCATTGAATGTTAAACTGACTTAAAACAGTTTGCGTAACTTAAAAACTTACGTTAGAACATGATTAACTTAGTTTAATAAGTTACAGTGAACTAAAAACATATGCTGTCATGACTGATTAATTATATGATTTTTTTACAGTGTAGCACTCTTTGTGTGTATTGCCTCTTGAATTGCTGAATGCCTCCTCTATTGTAAGTCACTTTGGACAAAAATGTCTGCTACATGACTAAATGTAAAATGTAAGGGCTGGGCTATATGGTAAAAATAAAACAACAACAACAATAGAATCAAAATTATTGGCTAAAAATTACAAAACTATGATTCAATACAGTGTTTCCTCTAGGATTCCTCTAGGAAAGGCAGGCCTTTTTTACACAGATCTACCAACTACCTATGGCGTTATTTTAATAACAAATGTCGTGAGCGCAGTATTACAAGTTGAGATCGCATTTATGTAATACACAATAAATGCGCTTTATAAATACACATTACATTAATACGAGCATGTGAATCTCTTTGCTTGCGTGCCAATTTGCTCTGTTCGTGCACAAAACTTCTTGCACGCCCCCTCAAATATAAGCTGCTCAAGCGCAGATCTTCTTGTGCACTCTCAAATAAACGCTGCTGAAGTACGATTTAGCGTGTTTATGTAGTGAGTATGTCTCCAACATTTATTAGATTTGCTAGGAATATTTATGAATGTCTCTAATAGACTTACAGAGTGGCATTAATGTGTCCTGAAGTAAAGTAAAATGGCCAA